>NC_092291.1:13042826-13122826 GCF_036320965.1 Panulirus ornatus
ATGTCAATAAGGGACGGCAGCGTGCGAACGTGTGGCACATGCGGGCGTATACGAACGTGTGGCGCATGCGGATGTACGCAGACGTACTCAACAGTAATGGAGTTTCATTACTGACGCATGCGTAAATACACTTACTGATGGATGCTTTAGAACCTGAATGCGCATCGCAGACGCACGTGTACCAACAGACGATCTTCTCAAAGGAGGAGAGGGAGGCAGAGGTTCTTCCCTCGGGAGGTGAGAACGAGATGAGAGAGAACCGCTGGGACGAGGGCGGAGGCCAACCCACGGTGATCTGAAGGCACTGTACGGTGGCGACTACCTGGCAGTGTGAGCAACGGAGGCGACTCCTTTTAGTAGCGGGCAACGGCGGCGACTCCTTTTAGTTGTGGGCAACGGCGGTGAGCTCACTGTGAAGCAGAGGCTGATCAACTGACTCACCATCGACTCATCCTCAAAGTGGGTCTGCCAGCGGCGACTCACTATCAGGCAGTGGGCATTCAAGTGACTCACTATCACCTAAGGGGCGTTCAAGAGACTCACTATCATGTAAGGGGCGTTCAAACGACTCACTATCAGGCAGGGGGCGTTCAAGGGACTCACTATCGACCAGGTGGGAGGTGACGCCGCCACAGAAGAATGCCACCTTGGAGCGACCTAACCAAGCCTCCTCTCCATATAAAGCCATGTTTTTGCAGTGGTAATGCGCGCTGAGCGATGAGAGTGTAAATTCGAAAACGTTAGTTCAGTCCATGAATCACATACTCCCCCACCCTCTCCAAAAATCATCCTGAAATATATATATAACGAATAAGGACAAAGCTTTAACAAGTTGACACTAACAAGTTATGCATCAATTATCATCGTTATCACAATAATGGTTATTCATTATCATTCAAGCGACACTAGGGATCTCAGTTGTCCTGGGTACCATCCAATCCCTACGCAAAACGATTATTGTTTGCCCTTAACCTGGAGAGAAAAATAAACTGGTTTTACAAAAAAAAAGAAAAAAAAAGCCATGCTCCTCTTTCACGGTCAACTTTATTTCATTCTTTTATCTATCTGTCTTTTATTTATCTGCATACGTCAGAGTTTCCTGTTTCTTGCTTTGCTTCGCGCCAGAGAGAGAGAGAGAGAGAGAGAGAGAGAGAGAGAGAGAGAGAGAGAGAGAGAGAGAGAGAGAGAGAGAGAGAGAGAGAGAGAGAGAGAGAGAGAGAGAGAGAGAGAGAGAGAGAGAGAGAGAGAGAGAGAGAGAGAGAGAGAATTAATGAGTGTGTTTCACGGAGCAACCGTCAGCCACGCGTCATACGGCGCCTGCATAATGTAGCGGGCCCAGTCCTACGGAAGGAGTTCCTGGTGTCTCTTATGGACGGTATGGGAGAGTCCCTGAGTGCAAAGGACGCTTTAGGGTCAGGTCAAAGACCACGACACGACACCCCGAGCTTCACGCGTCTGTCAGCTCACCTCGCCCAACTTGTGTCATTTGTACATTCCTGCGTGGCAATGCCTCTCGAGCTGCCCTCGGACGACAGCGAGCGTCGCGACCGGCGATTCAGTATCCTACGATAAGCAACGGCGAGGAACCTGGTTACTACCACAAGGGAGGAAGGAATTCCTCCCTACACGGAGACCGAAAGCCGTATTCCCCATCCCTCCGCTCGGACGTGGAGCGTCTAAGTGGGTCAAACGCAAGGCCAAGTCTTTTCTCTTTTCGTGGCTTCGTCTTGCTCTATGTTACATCGAGGTTTCTGTGGCTCTACCGAAGTATAAGACAGTTACATTGAGGTCTCCGTGGGTTCACCGCGTGTCTAATATGGATACATTTAGGTTTTCGTGAAAACTAATTTGCCTTTTGTTGGATATTTTGCCAATAAGTTCTTGTCTGACTTCTTTTTGTATTGCCAATCAATTTCCTTGCAAAATCACTCATCCCGAGATACTGCAGACCATCTGTCGCGTACTAATACTTTCTGAATAATCATTTTCAAACTTTTGTTTGAGATGACCGAGAATTAAAGTTTTATACGTACATCAGACCCCTCTAACTTGCATTCCTTTGTTAAATCTATATTCGCTGCAAATTACTTACAGCGATCAATTCATTAGGGGGTCAATAGCATTCGCCCGCTGTAAATTCAATTTGCTGAAGTCGTTCATTCAACAGTGGTTTCAAAAACCCACACACACACACACACACACACACACACACACACACACACACACACATTCTCCAATGTGTATTTACTCGCTTCGGTTGTGCCCTGGATACTAGCCAGCAGTATACGGCTCTTATCACCACCGTTTTCCCTCCCTGTGAAGGACAGAGAAGTATAGTGTTATTCCTGTGGACGGTTATCTTCCCAGAAATAAATTGCGGCCATATTCTATCCTGGGAAACATGGAATTCATTTTTATCATGTCAGCAGAGACGCCGCGATGCTGTGCGTGCGCGCGCATATTCGCCTCTGTTCCCATTTAAAGGTTTATATATATATACATATTCTTTTTTTTTTCTCTCTCTCCCGCTCTATTATCATCTTCAGTCTCACTTGTCATCCTGTTCTGTGCGTGTATCCACGTAGGCACTGAATGCTTGGGGTCTTCCCATCTCTTTAACTCGCCCTCACCAGCAGTAGTAGGGTGTATCGCCCATCATCCATGGGGAGTGACCCATCCTGTTCTGAGTATGTATGTATCTAGTGAAGATATGAGAAGGGGTGGGGGGTGTTACACTTCACCCGTGTACCGCACCTCATACTCAATACATTCACTCACAACCCCATACACACAAGTCTGTCGCAGCCACAGCAAGTGGCACGGTAAGTAGTGATTACATTAATCAATAATAGCAATCATTAATTCGCGCAGGATTCGTTCGCAACTCTCGTTCTCGTCTACGTAAAAACGTATCTCTGCAGCTAGCCGGTCGTGGTGACCGGCGAATCTACTGTTCGTCCACTGCCTCCTGGCCAGGCCGGCGTGGTCAACAGATGGCATCCAGCAGCCTCGGCCTGTGACACGTATTGCTGTGTAAGTCTTGATTTTGACCCGCTGTTGGGGTTCTCCTCCGTCTGTGCTCAGGTCTGCGATGACCTCCACCCGCCGAGCCACCACGTCGGAGCTTCACGCGAAGTGTCGAGCCAGATATGGCAAAAAATGAATAAAATAAAAACCCCACAGGGATAATGTAATTATAAGTTTCATCTCAAGTCACTAAGCCACAACAAGCCTTACAAAGTTCTTGCTTTCAACTTTCGAACTCCCGACAAAAAAATTTACGAGATATTACACCGCCATCTGGCTAACAGGCCACGTGTTGCAGCACAGCACGTTTATAGTGAGGCTGCACCCATGATGAACCCCTGGGTTGGATGTGGGACGACCGCAGCGCCCAGAATTCAATCCCCGAGCGGGCACGTGCTGACACATGATCAGTAACGCTAAACACTACACCATGGAGGCCCTTCGTGTGTGTGTGTGTGTGTGTGTGTGTGTGTGTGTGTGTGTGTGTGTGTGTGTGTAAACAGGATGGATGTTTGTAGGGCACGTGTGCGAAGGGAGGGGTGTGAGAAGGGTGTGCAGGGCGTAGGGTGTTCAGGCCATGTAAGCAGACTACGATCTTGCCCAGAGGGAAGGACCATTGTTCCAGGGCGGCAAATATGGTGGGCGCGGCTGGAAAGGTTGCGAGATAGAGACGCCAGGTGAGCGAGCCCTGCAGGCAACACGGGTTTGGGATGCACGGACAATATCGCCCCGCTCACACTCACACCTTAGGACGGGGGCTAGGGGACCAAGACGACCCAGGCAATGTGTAGGGATGCGTGCGTTGATCGACAGAGCCTGCCGTGTAAGGAACAATAACAATGGGACCGTGTGGGGTGGTCACGAAGGAGGAAGAGGCGTGGGTATGTGGTCAGTGGGATGCAGGACGTGAGATAACTGGTATATATAAGGTGCTCTATGATGGTAAGGCCGGGAAAGGGTTTCTTCCGCTGAGACGCACCCTAAAGGATCTCATACGCTATAAACCTGCGTTGGCCACGTCTGAGGGCTTCAATGCCTTGTTTTTGTTTTTTTTTGTTTTTTTTTTGATATTCTAAGCTGTAACCCAGTCACCCACGTTAGGTTTCCTTAAATTGGTTCAGACTCCGAAAAAATACATCTCCGGAAGGATCATGAAACTTATCACAATTTAATGGAACCTTATTCTCATAACAGACTATAGCTAAGCAATATGAAGGTGCTTAAAATTATTTACTACAGGTCAGCTATTGGATATGAACCCCCAAGCGCATATTCAGTGTAATCCTGAACAACGTTTGGGCACCGAATGATCTCTGGGTTCGACAGCGGGCGGGATGAGGAGGGACGCGAACAAGAGGTGGTTGTGGGTGTCGCAACCACGGCCAGCGACTCCGCCCTGCTGTATGATGGGGGTCCACCTGCTGCACACGGGCCAGCCTCTTGGCGTCCCTTGATGCATCCGAACCAATCCCATGGCGTCCCCTGCTGCACATGGACCAGCTCCAAAGTGTCCTCTGCTGGGAGTAGCACCATGGTGTCCCTACCTGCACACGGACAAGCCACACCGTGTCCCCACATGCACACGGACCACGGACGAAAAGGTACCAGAAGCAGCGGAAAGCTTTTATCAAGGAGGGTCTGCATCAAGGGTGTGTGATGTAATCATGGCTGTTTAATCTGCTCGCGGATGAGGTGATGAGGGTAGGGGATCTGGAAGATGAGCCAGATGATGTTTGCAAGTGACACATCACTGGTGTCAGACTCGGGTGAGAAACGGCAGAAGTTAGCGTCTAAATTTGGGAAAGTGTGGGAAAGGGGGAAGTCGAGAGTCATCATGAGTAAAAGTAAGGTAATGAGGTTTAGAGGGGGAGAGGGGGCGTTCGGTTCGAGTGTGAGTTTGAATGGAGAGAACCTGTAGGAAGTGCGGTTTTTAAATACCTGGGAGTGGACATGGCAGCGAATGGAATATGAGAGGTGAAGTTAACCATAAAAGTGGGTGAGGGGCCATAGGTCCCGAAAGCAATGAGGAGTGAGTGTGGAAAGAAAAGGCAAAGATGGGCATGCTTGATGGTATAGTAGTCTTGACGGTACTGTATGGATGTAAGACGTGAGCCCGATATGCAAAAGCCCAGAGTAGGGTGGAGGAGACGGAAAGTAAATGGATGAGGACACTATGTAGTGTAAGGATGGTTGAACGACTAAGGAATGAAGCTGCGAGAAAAATGTAGTAGCAAGAGGATCATATTTGAGGCAGTTAAGGAGCGTGCGGTGATATGGCTTGAACATATGGAGAAGATGAGTAAGGAGACACTAAGATGATATATGCGTTGAAAGTAGAGGACACAAGGAAGGGAAGACCGCGGATGAGATAGAAGAATGGAAAGAAAGACACTTGGAGTTATTGGGGCCTGAAAATGCAAGAGGGTGTGAGGCATGCACGGGATAAACGGAATTGGAGTGATGTGGTCCTTAAGGAGGATATGAGATGTCAATAGGGTGAATCATGGAATATGAGGAGGTCACGAGAAACTACAGTAAGGTCTGTAGGGGGTTGGCTGTGGACACGGGGGGTCTCTGGTTTCGGTGCATTATACACGACAACTACAGTGGACTGAGGAGAAAAGTGCAGTTCCTTCGTCTATTCCTGGCACTACCTCACTAAGATGAGAAAGCGATATATATATCTATATATCTATCTATCTATCTATATATATATATATATTATATATTATATATTATATATTTATATATATATATATATATATATATATATATATATATATATATATATATATATATATATATATATATATATATATATATATATATATATATATATATATATATTCTCCTTCAAAACCTGGGTCTCTGCAGTTCCTTAATACCTGCCGTAAAACTCGGGATCTCCCTTAAACCCTGGACGCCTCCTCGCACAGATATGAATTCGGGGCGAGCTGTGGAATCCTGCCCGAGAATTGTTGCTATATCTCGATGACTCTAGAGGAATGGGTGGGCTGGTTGGCTGGTTGGGCGGGCCTGCATGACCGGCCGGGTGGGCGGTGGCCTGGGTGAGGGCGGGCGGTGGGTGGAGCTGGCAGTGAGGATTGTGGTTCCACCCACCGCTTTTTGTGCCTGTCACTGCGGCCTAGATCAACCCCGCTAGCGTGGACCGCTCCATGTCTCATCCCCCACTACCCGGCCTCACCGTCCCATCCCTCCACCTCCTCCACCTCCACAAGGCTCCCTCCCGTCCCCCTCCCCAGCAGCGGGTATGCCCAGGTGAGATACCAAGAACGCTCTGACTCCCTCTACAAGCGGGGAGGGAAGCTAAAGCATAGCGAAACGCACGGTACGACACGGGGCAGCTGGACTTGATGTTCAATACGACCCCCCTTGAGACCTTGAGCACAACGGTACGACACTTGAGCACGACAGTACGACCCTTGAGCACGAAGGTACGATTCTTGAGCACGACGGTGCAACCTTTGGGTGCGATGGTGTGCCCAGTGACCACCGACGTTGCGAATTTCCACCCTGTCAGGTAAGCTGCGTGAAGGGCTGACTTCGCCCGTCACAGATCTAGTGACAACTCCGTCACACAGGGAACGAACCGACTTGTGTGGAACGCACTTGGTCCCTACGTAGCCTCAAAGCTCTGCGAAAGGCTTCCAGTCAACCAACAGGATAACACAGCAGATAATCAGTACACAGGAAAGCTAGATCACCAAAGACTTGATGGTCGATGGCGAGGTTATTTACTGGAGGAAGGAAAGTGCATGGGAAGGCCAGGTAATGGACGACTTGATGGGCTATGATAGGGTCACCTTCAAGAGAACATTACTTGCGATCGTGTATTCCTAACCTACATAGGTAGAGACATGACAGGAAAGTAATAGTCTTTACCGTCATTTACTAACATTTCATTACGGGAGCCGCAAACGCCATTTACGTTAAGAGTAAAGACAAATGACTGGGTCTAAATTTTTGTAGCGACACAAAATTCGTTGTCACTGCACAAAACGAACGTCTCTACTGAAGACTCTCTCTCTCTCTCTCTCTCTCTCTCTCTCTCTCTCTCTCTCTCTCTCTCTCTCTCTCTCTCTCTCTCTCTCTTCAGAAGTGAACAAACAGCCCTTACCTAACCTAGTGGTCTTCTGACTAACGGCCCAGAGGCAGCCTCATCTACTCAAGTACTGGCTGGCTTCATGTACCCAGCATCAGCCTTCCCTTCCCACAGCAAACCTCTGAAAGCGTCAGCCTCGCCGTGCCAGACCATCGTCAGCTTCTGCCAAAGCGTTCACCTCAACCTCCCCTGTCTCTATCGTCAGCCTCCACCCTCCCACCGTCAGCTTCTCCTGCCGATCGTCAGCCTCGCCTCAGCAGCCACCAAGCAAGAGACCATCTCCTGCAGCATCAGCAGATGGCATGCCATTACTCCTTGCAGGCAGGTCCTCACCCGAGGAAATCGAGTTTCCTCCCCAGTGACACGGCCTCTCGTCTTCATTATGCCGTCGGATGACGCCCAGCATCAACAGCCAGGCCGCGCTGCCATAACTGAGGTGGAAGACACCATACATCCACTTGTCTTGTGAGGGTTTTCCTCCGCGTCATAGGTCGAGACGCACACGACGACAACGAAATACGCTATGCAACTAACACCGTGCCTCAGCCATGCACGGAGCTCGCCTTGCGCACTGCAAGAGAACAAGCGATCCACACGACAGATGCTTAGGTACTGTCTGCCGTTACACAGAGTCTGCATTTAGACAGGAAACGTGGGGAAGGAGGGAGGGAGTCTAAAGACGAAAGATACGAGGAATGAGATATGGGCGGGAGGAGATGTTCAATGTTCATTTGCGCGGTGTGTTGTGTTACCCTAGGTGATGACCGGCCACGCAGGAAGGAACACAGCGACTGGCCTCAAACACGGGCGCTGGTGTGTGGAAGGAATAGCCTGCAGGATAATGTAAAAAGAACAGGGGGGTTGGAGGCAGTGTGGAAATCTTTATACCCATGGAATACGCTCTAACGGCGTCTAAGGGACGCATGCCTAAACACGACGAAAATCACTCCAAGAAAAGTACGTCTATCTACGGCTTTATTATGCTATCACGTCCACTGAGCTACGGAGCTGTTATCCCCAAAGCTATATACCACGTCCGCAGCCACACCAAGCTACTAACCCCAATACAATACCACGTCCACAGTTATGCTAAGCAACTATACCGCTAAATCTACGCCGACCACCAGAACAGAGCCGGATCACACCACGACTCTGCCAGCTACGCCACCGGTATGAAGGGCTGAGGTGTCTGGCTCTACTTTCCGGCCCGTCGCCGGTACCACAAAACGCCGCCTCCGCCACCTAGGAAAGGCAGACCGCCTCCTGTCACCCAGATCCTTCCTGCGAGATATACAACAAGAGCAGACTATCATATCAAAATTTGCATACCGTAATAGGATTTGAGTCCTCTCGCCAGTATCCTCCTCCAAACCGCCAGGCAGACCCGGTGCCCGCGGTGCGCAGGGTTTCGAGCGGGAGCCTCGCTCAAGCCCCTCAAGGTACATTTGCTCCTAGCCACACAACCCAACCAGTTGTAACGAAGTCCGTGTCTTAACAGAGGTCTTCGTGGTGCGCGCATCTCCAGGAACACCCTCGCGCGCAACAGAAAAATACAGATCGACAGGAAAAATACTTACACAGCGCCGTATAACTATACATGTGTGTGTGTGTGTGTGTGTGTGTGTGTGTGTGTGTGTGTGTGTGTGTGTGGTGGGGAGGTGAGGGGAAGGTTGGTTACATCAAGGGAAGGATGGTTATACAGGTGGAGAGGTCTGGTTACACGAGTGTTGAGGCGACGGGGATGCCACTGGCACGGTGGGAGGTGGAGAGGCTCCAATATTGCTTAGCGCAGGTATTATTCCGTCATGTCCAGAGACTGGCTGACTTGCACGATATGAAATGCAAGCATTTTTGTGCCACCAGGAAACCGTATTTCGCTCTGTTAAATCTCAAGACACGTGTCGTATCTTAACAACTCCATTCTAAGGGAAACTACTCACAACATGTTGTGTACCGTACAACTTAAGGTCTGGCCACCATACCATTTAACCCGAGGGTCGTGCCGACCTGCTTGAAGGTAGTTCTGCCGTGATCCAGGGGGTCGTACCGCCCGTTTTCAATGGGTTAAGACCGTGAAAACATAAATAGTTATGCAAAGGAGACGAGCGTCAGTGCCCCTGGGTCCTTCCCCTCATCGCCAGCCTCCCCACTCACGGAATCCAGAGCGAATTAACGCATCACCTTGCTGCTGTAAGAAGATAATCTAATATAAGTGAAAAGATAATCTAAACCCATTTTATACTTAATGAGCTAATTAGCCGGGATAAGTTTTCAAGACCATTAAAATGAAAGAGACAGGTTCTCAGCCAAGGCTTGGGAGACGGGGAGAGTGGGGTAGGAGGGGAGGTTAACAGCCTTACCTAGGGTGGCCTGTACGCATCCGTAATTAAGCGCTTACTCTCCCTCGGGTGACCTAGACACCAGCTCGTACAACTGTCCGCGACGAATCATTGATAATTCATTCCATGAATTATTATTCGGCAGATCGAGGCCGCGGGGGATATGGAACTACTCCCGCTGGCGAGACACTGAAGGGTATCCTCCCGTCTCTCTCTCCCCTGAGGGACGTGTGGGGGGACAGTATGACACTCTCGTCTTCCCCGGGGACCACTTGGATACGAAGGCAGTATACTAGATGGACCGATAGACAGACAAACAGACACCCCCCAAAGGAAGGATAGCTGAAGAAGTATGGGAGAGTCACACTTGCGTTTGGCTGACTCGCGAGTTTATGTGATTTTATGTCACATTCGCCAGCGAGTTACCCTCCACACACACACACACACACACACACACACACACGCCAATGACCGTCCCACTCACCAGGAGCCTTCCGGAACGCTATACCGTCTCCAACACCTCACTAATAAAAGGGAACCCACGGATCTACCACTCTCCAATGCGACCCATGACAACAACCTCACAGATCTCCCTACCTACTACATTATCACCCTAATCATCATTATCATCATTATCATTATTATTATCATTATTATTATCAACTCCAGGAACCTTTTTGTTCCAGCTACCACGACAGTAATGCTTGGCGCGGGCTAACGTTGAGGCAAAGGTCATGGCCAAACCGAACCTAGCCGTCAAAGCACTTGACGATGATGTGCCTCTGAGACAACACCCAGGCACGGATGATGGCCACACCCTCAGCACGGATCACCGACTTACACACGAAGACCACCACCTCGGCGGGAGCTGAGGCCGGGCGTCGCATAACCTTAAGACACATTCAGCGTCAGTCAAGTTTACAAGTAACGCAGAATGAAAAACAACCGCTCAAAACGCGATCTCTAATGAAGGTTCTGAATATTGACCTTCCTCCATTTCCAAAACGCTACGTATTTCACATTTTCTGCTATACTTGCGAGAAAAACTAACAGGCTACAGACTTTTAATTTTTTTCCCCAGCTTCGTGTAACTGGCTACGACTGTATCTGATGCTGTCAGGAGCATAAATATTGTACAGGAAGACTATAACTGAAATTCTTCTCATTAAGGGAGATTTTTATGAAATAAATCTTACAGTTTCATCCTCAGAAAGACCCGTCCCTTCGCTTCCAAAAACATGAGGAATCGTCTGCTTCACTTCAGTCTGAACCAAGTGAGTTCCACCTGCCTGGGATCTTGACCACTTCCATAGCTGGAGGCTCCCGTGTCTGGCAGAGCCTGGGATGACCCGCCCTCAGGACGGTTCACTCGGGGCAAGCTCGCCAATCATGCTTAAAAAGCGAAGATAACGGCGTCAAAAGTGTTCTGGAAGATGAGGGCAGCGTGGCAATCATCCCTGCCCTCAGTTACGGACGGCCTTTGACCGCCACTGTCGGGTGGGTCTCATGGGAACATCTATCATATGCAGAGTCACGAGGGCACGGTACTGTAACAAAGGATCGTAAGTAACTTGTTCTCGGGCGCGGCGCAGTCTCATATCCTTTTTTTTTTTTACTGTCATATATCTCTTGACCATCATCTTAAGGAGGCCGACTCGACCCCCGACCCCCTGAACCCGACCCCCTACCTTCCTGGCGAAGGGCAGGTAACATTCCCCGACCCTTTTAGATAATGAATTCCTGTACATCCTGTTATCCTGTGAAGTATCTGTGGCGGGCGTGCCACAGATGCCGAAGACGGACGCTCATTTATGACCTCAAAAAGGCTTTTACACGGTGACAGCAGTTGCTACCAAGCGTAGGACCTCTGACACGCCTGTAACCGTCCCTTTGACTGGCGGTTAAGGGGTTCCGCACCCCAGTAACTACCCTCGTGGCGAATCGATCTTAACTGGTGGTTGTTGGGGCCTGCCACACAGACGATGCCATCGGGTATTAGCCACACGTAGGTCACCAGCTCACGGTAACGGGTATAAGTGAAGGTGAAGCCTCAGCCACGACTGTGTACTACCACCTGAACTGCTCCGCTGAGTGTGCAGAAGTCTGCTGACACTGAAGGAGAACACCGTCCCCATTCATCGTCCTACATCCAAAACATTCCTCCGTATAAACATTTCAGTTCCCATATTCGTCCGGCACAGAACAAGTGGTAAAAGCAAAACATTCATGATTTCCGATGCAAATCTACAACACAAAATATATACAGGTAATGAGTGGGTGTCTGTAGCCCGAATGACCTCCTCCTGTACTTACAAATGCATAAGCGTTAAAAAAAAAAAGAGTTTACGATATGAAGTGTCTATTCGAAAAATACAGCTTTTCCCTTCCGTTCTATACAGTTACTCATATCATCAAATCATAAATAATGATAACTTCTTCTACACATAACAGTAATCACTTAGATTTCTCATAACAAGGCACAGCCAATTCAAAGATACACTGTAGTACCTCAAAGGACAATCACAATGTGAGTAGTCTTTCAAGGCAGCATTCGTAAAGAAAACTGATATTCCATACAGCAACAAAAAACCACGCCTAAGGACACTTCCAAGATGGTCCAGCCAGAGAAACAAAGTTGGATGTGGGAAGAGTACCAAAGTCTCGGAAAATCTGTAGCCCTGTCACCTAGATTACTGACCCGGACGAAGGGAAGAACTCGAGCATCTCCAAGACCACACACACAAAAAAAAAACACCCACGAAAGTTACCGTAACACCCCTGACACTTAGGTCTCACAACTCCCCCCTTAACAAACACCCACGAAAGTTACCACATCTTTAACATTAAAGTTTCGTATCTTCCCCATAACAAAAACACACGCAAGTCACTACACCTTTGACACTCAAAAGTCTCAGATCTTACCCCCGTACAAACACCCACTAAAGTCATCCCACTTTTGACGCTAGTCTCCAGATCATCTTCCTCCTCCATCAAAAGTGGCAAGACAAAAGAGGCTCGGCAACCCTAATATCCACCTTTACCTGTGCGAGCCACAGGCGCCCGCAGCAGCCATCCCCCAGCGGACGCAGGTAATATAGAAGCAGACGTTTCACGCCTGTAAATCCTCGGTTATTCTATTCTCCTCAACACCGCTGGAAGAGAATATCGTCTTTTAAGGGATTGGAGGAGGTGATGAGAGGCGCGTGGAGAGGAGAGAGAGAGAGAGAGAGAGAGAGAGAGAGAGAGAGAGAGAGAGAGAGAGAGAGAGAGAGAGCGCGCGCGCGGCGGGCTCAGACATAGACGTTTGGGTCGGGAGGGAGGAAGAGGAGGAGGGGCGTGGTCCAGCCTTCTATATAGTTAAGACCCATAGTTCCCAGGCCTAAGCGTGCCGGAGAGGACCCTAAAGGACTGAGGGTGGCGGTTGGTGGTAGGTGGGTGGAGGGCACCAGCAGCGTCGTCCCAGCGTACGGTCCGCCACTTGTAATTCTCGTCCTGCAGGTCCCCCGGGGGGGTGTGAGGGAGAGGAGAGGCGAGAGGCGCCCCTGCCAGCACCAGGACCCGGCCTTAAGTTCCTCCAAGTCTCCGGACCCCCCGAGATCTGACTCCAAGTTTGCCGGGTTGTTAAATTCCTCGAGGAAGTGCGGCGCGATAAGAATGTAGAGGATAATGAAATCGAGTTAATCTGCTGGCGTTCTAAATTCTAAACTTTTATCGCTGATTATATTCGTCTCTGGGAAGTTTTCCGTGTGGTCACGGGGGAGGGAGTGGGGGGATGTTGGCGGCGGGGGCGACTGCCATCAAGGAGCCGCTAGGGCAAGGCGGGGGAGGGGTTGCAAAGACTTAGCATAATGTTATAAAACCCGGGGGTTATGAAAAAAAAAAAATCACAACACACTCGGCGGTTCTTTCTTCTCGCTAATTATGGAGATCTGGATTAATACAAACCCGATAAGCTGACACAATATCCCCGAGCTTCTGAGCTGAGATCTGACGAAGTTTTCGCAGCTTATCATAACTAAGGCGGGAGAAAATTTCGAGATTAATCGGCAAGTTGGGCGTTATTCTGGCGAGTTGAGGAGACCTGCCCGGGCGGGAGCAGCCTGTGTCTCGCTCCCAGGCTCAGCCGTAAAGCAGACTTTTTCTTTCTTTTATTCCTGATTGAACTTAACTCCTCCCCAACCAACACCGTGTCCCCCACCTCCTTCCCTCGGTCATCTCTCTCTACACCTCGCGTCATTCCTCCTCTACCTCCCTCTCTTCCCTCTCCACCTCCTCCTCCTCTTCCTCTTCCTCCCCCTCCTCCTCCTCCTCACTCTTCAGCACCCCATCATGAAGATAACTTAAACGAAACACGAACAAGCTTCCATCCGTCACCGAAGACGGTTCAAAAAAAAAAAAAAAAATGAAAGATTTGCGTTATCTCCAAAATCTGATCCCACTGAGATAGAGGAAAATCAAATCCAAATGATCTACACAAAAGCCTAGATTTTCGTGGAACTCATAAATATGCAGCGCCGGAGATTAAAAACTCACGAGGGATTAAAAACAGAGAAAACGCATCGGAATAACTGCACTGGCCCGGCCTGGCCCTCCCGACTGTAATTCCTGCCATACCAATGCAGCGCACCTGATCCGTAATTCCAATTACAAAGGAAAAAAAATAGGTATGCATGGCTCTAATGATATCCTTTGTCGGGAGGAAATTATGGATACGGAAGGGGTACTGGTGGTGGCTGGTTTGGGGGAGGGGAGGGGGGTAAGGGGAGGGAATCTGCTGAGGGGAGTAAGGGGGAGAAGGAGGAGGAGGAGGGGGGCAGTTGAAGTCCTACCATCGTCAGAGAGACTAGGAGGAAGTGGAGGGTGTAGTAGGTGGAGCTTGGTGGAAGCTCTTAAAAGATGGCATTACGGGTGGATGGTGTGTGTGTGTGTGTGTGTGTGTGTGTGTGTGTGTGTGTGTGTGTGTGTGTGGATAATGATAGGGATGTGATGGGACGGGCCTGTGTGGATAGAGACGGATGCGCGCGGATGGTGAGTCTGTGGATGGCGGAGTACCTGAGCACAGGACGGACATTCATATGAAGAGGGTAAATGGACGCATGGATGAGAGGATGGGTGTGTGGGGATGAGCAGATGAGGATGTACAGAGGATGTAGAGAGACACCTCTACCCAAACACGTGGGATGGAGAAAAAAATCGTATTTATTTCCATTCTGTTTTCCACTCGTATTACACCGCGGGGGCAGGACGCGTTCAGGTGAGACTCTTCTGTGTAAACCAACTGTGTATGAGAAAGTTAATAAAAAAATCCTTTTATTCAATGTAAATGTAGTTTCCATATATATATATATATATATATATATATATATATATATATATATATATATATATATATATATATATACCCTATCCAAAGCCAAGTACCCATTTGATCGACCAAACCCAAAGGAAGGATGAACAACTGAGTTGACTGAGGACCGAATGCCACAACCAGGATTCGAACCTATGAGCTCAAAACCGGCCGGCCATGTATACTTCGACCTGAACCCATCTACTCAGAAATCACCTACTACAAAAAGCACCTTTTCACCAAAACCAACCATCATCTACCGACATAATCATCTACTTGATTCAGTCGTCCAAGTAACAATACCCGACAACCTCCATCCATCAACCACGTAACAGCCACAGAATTTCCGAGCCCACACCATCCCTGACCTACCTAGTACTCACACGTACTTCCCACGTCCCCGTATACTTAGGAACCAAACACCACCATCAGCAAAGAGCAGAGACTGTATATCTATCACCATCACCCATCTACCTCATCGCCCGCACCCATCTACCCAAACATCCATCTCCCACCAGCATCCACCTACCAACAAGATCCATACCACCCACGTATGACACAACCCACCTACTCCTTCGGCGACCTGATCACCATCCACCTCCGACCAAGAACCGCCCATCACCATTACGTCCCGTCTACCAGCACAACCCAACACCCACCTACCAATATCACCGACCCCCACCACCACCACAACACCCTCGTATTTCACTAAGACACTCGGGGGTTCCTCTGCAAGATCCACAACCTCGTCTTTGCCTCCTCCATCTCGAGATATAACTCGGTAAGTTTCAAGAGGGAACTGCAAACTCGAGGGACAAAATTCTAGAAATGGGAAAAGACGGTTTCAACTCGCAGCTAATTGCCAGAGTGCGTCGGGAAGATACTGTCAAGAATAACCGAGGCCGTAAGGAAAATTCTGTTGACTTTAACTTTCCAGTGTTAATCTTGGGAACTGAATCAATTTCCTCAGGGGGATAAAAGATTAATCACCTGCAGCTGAATCACAATTAAACTCTTTATTGCAATACCTCAAGCAGTACAATTATGTGTGTCTGTAATATCAATGGTCTGTCCCTAAACCCGTGGGGTCCATCTTCACAACACTCTTTCAAGCTCCGCAAAATCCCTCCATCTACGTTCTTCACAGAAATGTATGGAAACTTTACTAAAACTGTGTTTTGATTACACACTTGCTGTATTCCATGTGTCATCTTAAAATGATCACGAGAAGATGTACTGCAGCAACAGTTTCGATATATATATATATACCAACACCTCCACCAGTAAGAATCGACCCTGGCGAGAGGCAGGAGCTACCGTAAACTTCACATTCTAAAAAATGAACAACATAAAATATCATTCATATCTACTTGCTAGCATGCCAGGGCAATTGCCGTCAAAAACAGCGTCTAAATTACCTTGAGTACTTTATACCGACACAAATTGGTCATAACATAATGTCTCCCTCCAAGTAACCTTTTTACTCATCGAACCAACGAATAAGGAACGTTATATCGTACCCAATGATCGTATTTTCTATCAATTCTATGTTAAAAAAAAAATGATAAGCGACGGTGATCATGAAAAAATAAAAATGATTAAAAAAACAACAACTATGTACAGGGGAAAATATGAAAACTCAGCTCAGACAGCTACCTCAACTTTAATATGAAACTTGGCCCCCAAAAATGTAACGAAAACTTTTAAGACACGAACAGAAATTATAAGAAATTAAGACCGAGCGAACTATACCCAAAAATAATAACACTAAACCCTTTGAGAAGGATGGTATACCCTTTGAGCACGGCAGCGATACGACTTATGATTATGATGGTCTGGACCTCGACCTAACCCGTTAGGGCCAGGTCAAAGTTCACGCCATCGTGCCCAAAAGGTCACATCGTCGTGCCCAAGGCTCAAAAGAGGTTAAAAAGAGGGCAAATAGCCAGACAGTGTTCGAGGACTGCCTTCATGGCTTCCAAGAACGCAGTAACTTGAGAAAGACAAAAAAAAAACAGTTCAAGCTTTAATTCTGACTGATGTGTCATCAGTGTTGCAAGTGGTACACGAGAAGCAGAATCGACAAACGTGAATTGGGGTGTCAGCTGCGGGCACCAGCCCATCACCATCTTCAGAGGGCCATAATCCTCGGGTATAATGATGGCAGACAGTGATGTCCCTGCTTGATTGGTGGTAGAAGAACGTGCAACAACTGCTGCTTGTGTCGGTGGCTGACACCACGCCAAGCGACACAAGTGGTGGCGGACCACCGTGTTAACAGACGCATGAGTTGTGGCTGCAGACCATCGTGTCAACAGAAGCTTGAGTGGCGGCACCGTGTCAACAGACGCTCGAGTGGCGGCACACGAAACGGGAACTTGAATGGATGAGACAACTTGCTGGATGATGAGCAGATGAGTCGAATGATCACCAGATTATAAACCTTGATGAGTCAATGAACCCGATCGATGATAAATGGATCAGACAGGTCCACGAACCCCAAGACGGGTGGGTGGTGAATGGACAGGAGCAGCACACTGACCGATGGTACTCGTACATGATCCCATGATGAACCGACATGCCAGAGAGGGTGTGACGAGCGAGTGGCACGATGATGAGGTGGTAGAAGCAACGGTGCGCCCAGCTGGTCAGCAGCAGTTCCACCCCGCGTTGACATACAAATGCTTACTGTAGCGGACGACAGTCAAGAGGCATGGACACACAGGTGGGCCACAAGATGACTAGAAGAGAGGAAGCACCTGATCCAGAGAAAGACATGATGCCTTAAATATAATCTTCACTCACACCCCCTCTACCCATCTCTCTCTCTCTCTCTCTCTCTCTCTCTCTCTCTCTCTCTCTCTCTCTCTCTCTCTCTCTCTCTCTCTCTCTCTCTCTCCAGACGCTTGTTCTTCCTCCCGACAGTACACACTGCCTTCGCTGTCCTCAGCACCTTTCTCGCCTCTTACCTTCCCTCCTCTCTCTCCCCAACAATACTTGCTCTTATCCTCTGAATGTTTACCAGATTCACTTTCCGTTTCTTCTGCCACTCACTTCTCTCCTTCCCTCTCACTCTCCGGTCGGTACCAACCTCCTCCCAACCCTCCTCTCCCAAACACAATCCCCTTTCCCTGAAAATCCGTCCTGCTCAACAAATTTTCTTTCCCTTTCCTCTTGACACTTTTTATCTCTTCCCTCCTCTCTCCCTTCCCCTTCCCTCCCTCCCTTCCAGTCACCACCTTAACCTTTCACAATGCCCACATATTTTTTTTCTAATTCTTCCTCCTTTCCTTCCCACTCTCTATTTTCTCCCTCCTCGCCTCCCCGTGCTTCACCCTCCACCGCCGCCTCCAGGCCTTGCAAAGGGATAACAAGGTCAATTTTCCACGTAACCAGGCTCCAGTAAATTCTCACAGGCACCTCGCACCCCACCACAACACAGCAAATTGGAGAGAAAACACCCCTGGAGAAGCCAGCTTTACATGCTTCACGTGCCTGAACCATTATCACTTGGCTAAATACCGTGCGCCTACCTCCCTGACCTTTGCAGTGTCATAAAATCATACGTTTGCCTCTTTCCTCACCATCAATCCGCTCACCCACCCACCTGCCCCCAACAACCCATCTGCCCTTCAGTTACCCTCCAACCCATAATATATATATATATATATATATATATATATATATATATATATATATATATATATATATATACTGCATATCTGACGTATGGTATGGATCTGGCTTGACGACCACCCATCAGTCAATAGCCATTACATCCCACAACAAACATACGCACCGACCCACCCATCACTCACGTGGTACGGGCAGCCAGTAATTACATTATTCATCACTGTAACTGAGCTTAGCACTGATGCTTCCGTACCTCTCGTAAACACACACACACACACACACACACACACACACAATATTCAACGGAGAGAAATTTCAACCCGGGCCCCTCGAAGGAAATGAAGAAATCAATTAGTAATGGAGCACAAAAGGTCGTGGAAACCTCAACCAGCAAGAAGAAAGATTACGTAGTGTCTGAGGGTAATTGCGTCGGACGAACGATCTCGCATCCACCGGCCACAACAAAACGTTTACAGCGTCGACCAAGATGATGATGATGATGATGATGATGATGATGATGATGATGATGATGATAATGACACGTTAGGCCTCGCAGGTCATGAGACCGAGTGAGAAAGAGATGCCCAGCCGGTGATTATACACCATCGATCGGTCGGCATGTTCCCTTGTTGTTATTAAAGAAGGGGGAATGCAATGGAAGGCAGACTAGCAAGCGAGCATTGGCAGGTCGTAGGGCAAAACGTCCAGGTGCATATAATGCGTACCATCCATCACCCAGGCTGCCACCGATGCTCGGCCACGAGAGCGACGGCCACCAACAGAGCCTTCGGGTTGATTACGGGAAGAAGAGTGTGTGCAAGATGACTTCGACGCCAGTCGAGTCAAGCCCTTGGCAAAGAGCAGAGCCAGGGCGACCGTCATACGAGAGAGAGAGAGAGAGAGAGAGAGAGAGAGAGAGAGAGAGAGAGAGAGAGAGAGAGAGAGAGAGAGAGAGAGAGAACAGGAACTTTCATGACAAAAAAAAAAAAAATCAACCCAACGTCAAAAAACACACAAAAAAAAACAACAACAACAACGCGGAAGCCTCTGAAAACATCAATTACGACATGTAGAGAGGCGTCGGGAGAAGATCACCGTCAAGGGGTTTTTAAAAAGATAACACCGGGAGAAAATTGGTCAGTCGAGGACGGGATCAAAGGGAACGACCTAATACTGGAAGCAGTGAACTATTTTCTTTGTGCGTCGAGGAAAAACTGAGTGAGAGAGAGAGAGAGAAAAAAAAAGAGAACTAGCTTAATAAGGCTGGTGTCTCCCCCTCCGAACGACGCTGTTAACGGAGGGGGATGGTCAGCCAGCATCGTGCCAAACCACCCGTATCAGCACGATGACGTACCCCCACAACCACCCCAAGCCCCCATCCAATACACCATAGAGTTTACATACACTGCGCCAGGGGAGGAGGGGGTCGTCTTCGACCCCTTGAGCACGACGGAATGACCTTAGAACTCGAGGGTACGACTCTTGATCTCAATGGTGCGACCCTTGACTTCGAATGTTACGACCCTTGGGTATTATATAACGGCCTCAGTGGTCTCTGACTGCACCCGTAAGGGAGTCAGGTCAAAGGTGATAAGCCATTAAACCTAAAGCTCGTAACTTCCTTCGTGCTCTACGGCCAGTACCCGCTGTGCTCATTAGGTTTATCGTCTCATAGCGTCCGTGGACCAAAAGCGTTTCTAGGGCTTATTCTAAACAAGATCTGGAAACTACGAAAAGAAAGAAAATCAAGAGTGGGGAATAAATATCTCAAGGGCTTCAATTTTTTTTTTCATAAGCTTCGATCATTTTTTCATGCCTAATTAATCTACACAGTTTAAAGCGCTGTTGGCGAAAAGAAAACGGGGGAAAAAACCCATTTTCTAATACATCGTACAAGTCCCGTCTCACTTAGGCCTAATTCGTGGAATTAAGACTCGCTTAACTGCTTCGCACTTCATATATTCCAGAGAGAAAGACTTCACCCTGTTTTTAACGCCGGTGAGTTAGTGATATTAATGCTCTCTGTATTCCCCCACTGCCTCTAGTGATTGATCGGCGGTATCGAAATTTTGCCCGTCCCGCGATAAATCTTACGGGCCTCTTTTTTTTTCCTCCTGATGTGTGCAAATGACTCCCCAGGAGGATTGGACTCCGACCTGAATGCGTTTACGGATAGTTTCCAAGGTCGGTGCGGGGAGGAGCGGAGAGCGCAGACGTAACGTTAGCCCGGAATGATACAAGCAGCGCCACCTATACTTCTTATCCCCTTGCTAACAGCGCAGTCTTAAGGGTTCACAGTGAACCATCATGGCCACCGTACACGATAACACAATACCTGTAATGTCTCTCCAACAGGTCCAACATTATATCACAACACCTGCACAACACCAATCACGCATCAACAACACACACACTGGACTACAACACAAGCACTGTACCACAACACCTACTACACCGTACCACAACACCTACACTATGCCTCAACCCCTATACTGTACCACAACATCTACAATGCTCTACAACACCGACACCGTACCACAACTCCCATATTATGCCACACCTGCAGAGGACCAAGCTGCCCACCTTGTACCACGCCGGCTAGTCCAGAGCCCTCTTACCCCACCTTCATAATCGTGATGCATACCAGCGTGAAATTCCCATTCGTACGACGAAGGCCAGTATAACACAACCTTCAAATGCAGGTAAAATTTTATTTCACCTTCCTTCCTAAGGTGTCTGTCCTTATCATAAACTTATTAGGGTTTCTGTAAAGGCAATTTCTTTTGAATTATTGGCAACCCAAGATGAGGAAAATAACAGAGGATGAGTGTACGGATGAGAACCGGATGGCCGAGCAACTGGTGTGTGGATGAGCGTCGGAGAAGAAGGTGGAGTGGGTAAGTTGGTGGATGGGTAAGTTGAAAGAGGGTTAGTGGTGAGAGTGAACGGCTAGTAGAATGCAGATGGATAAGTGAATGGGTCGCAGTCTGGTGGATTGATTAATACGTGGATACGTGGATGTTTGGACGAGTGATGGATGTTCGATGGGTGATGGAGGGATGGACACAAGGGTCCTTGGCGGTAACGGAGGTGGATTCATGGATGACTGGCGGTTGTATAGATGGCGGTACTGGTTAGTTTAAAGGTACAAGTAGTGGATGAGAGGGGTAGAAGGTGACTGAAGGTTAGACGGCTGGATAGCGAGCAAGTGGTGCTGGGGACGAGGGGAATGGGAGTGGTGCAAGATGAATAGAGATGAAATTCTGAATCTATTTGCTCCCCTCACTACTGCCACTCGTCCACCTCCCAGTCACCATCACTACTCACCATCTTTACAATCCTCAACACCGGCTTCACCATTCATCACCACCATCATCCCCACCACAACGGCTCTCCGTCAGCAACACCGCTCATCACAACCACCGGACACCATAACACATCCATCCATCACCACTCACAACTCACCACCACTACTCGTCACTCGTCGCCACAACTACTCAAAACCCGCCACGGCTTCTCGTCACTCACCCACCACCACTCGCCTCCACCACCAAAACCACGGATTCTACCAAAACCCGGAGACCAATAACAGCCACAGAGAAGCCCTGTACACACACATAGGTAAATTACTCAATTACTCCATACCTCTCGCGTCCCACCACCACAGCTCTGTACCCAACTGACAAGAGCTAGACCACACCAAATATATATATATATATATATATATATATATATATATATATATATATATATATATATATATATATATATATATATATAATAGAAGACAGTAATTCACTTGGTTGTGCCTATGTAGATGGGAGCGACGATGGAGCCTCCCTCCTCCTATTTTCGTAGCAATCTCCTTCCAGTAGTTCACGTTAACTGCTGTACTGGGATATCTATAGTTCGTTAAGCCTCCCGACGAAATCGTTCGTGCTGCACCACCGAGAGGTATTCGTGTCTTGGCAATACTTCCGACGTTAAGGGGATCATAAAGTAGGCGTTAAGGGGGGAGGGGGGGTAACAGGGAAAGTATTAAGGGGTAAAATACTATGCCAAGAACATTATATAGGCAGGTGGAGCGGAGTAATACTTCCCGAGGGACCCATGCCTCACACACACACACACACACACACACACACACACACACACACACACACACACACACACACAATATGGGTTCCCAGTGCCTACCACCACTACCCCATCACCCGACCCCAGCAACCGACCTCAGACCACCTAAAAAAAAATACTTTAGTATCTTTGGCGACTCTTGAGCACGACGGAACAACCCTTGACCCTTGCATATGATAGCCTGACCTCTGACCTGACCCTTACTGAGTCAGGACAGAGGACAGGCCCTCATACCCCCAAGGGTCCGTACCGTCGGGCTCAAGTGGGCTGTAGTACCGTGCTGAGCACCAGACAATGAACGGCAGATCCTACAGCAGGAGGTCGGTGGGGGAAACGGGATGGTGGCAACAGAGGTACTGAGCAGCCACTGTTTTATCAACAGAAGTGGGTAGTCGACGTTATAGGCGGGGTGTTCATCTACAACAACCGCTCTTGACCAATCGGTTTACGTCGACTATAAAAAGCGACACGCTTTCATATCGGCGTGACCAATCACCACTCATTGCGAGCTCATCTAACCCGTGGTCACAGAGCAGTTGTAAAAGTGTCTATAGGTTGTAACATCCAGAGGGATCAAAATGTCTTATACAGCGAGTAGGAACAAAGGAATTTATCCGGCCATTATGCGAGGATGGTTTATATCCGGCCTTGATTTGAGAACAGTGTCAACTTCCGGGGATTAAGTGACAGTAAAGTGCCAACTTCCAGCCATTAAGTGACAGTAAAGTGCCAACTTCCGGCCATTAAGTGACAGTAAAGTGCCAACTTCCGGCCATTGAATGAAAGTAGTAAAGTGCCACCGTCCACCAGCCATGTGAGAATGCATGACAACTTGCTGCCACGATGTGTGTGGGAGAAAAAATTATAATTCGTCGTCAGCCTCCGGAAGCACCTTTAACCAGAATTCCTGGAGCGACAGAGGCCATTGTAGTCAAATGCGTTCCTTAATTATCCGCTTACGTCTGGCGCAGGGCAAATCCTCTTGGCGTCTCTGAGCAAAAGAGACTTTCTTCCAAGAGGCGAGGACAGATCTTGTGACGTCCCTGGAAAAATGACGCAGTGGACTTGGAATCTGCATAGACGGGGGGGCGGGCAGCAGAACCTGACCCAACACCACCACCCTTATCACAACCACAAAGTAAACTTTATATTTCTGAGCTGCCACAAAAGAATATGATACAGCTCCGAGGTTGACCGGCAGCTTTAAAGACTGTGCACGTCTGTTTGACGGGATCTGAGGTACCGGCTGGCGGTTGCTTAACAGACAGCGAGACTATGAGTTTCTGTCAAACACCAGAATAGGAAGTTAGAATAAATAGAGAGAGAGAAAGAGATCTTAATATCTGGAGAGGGCGAAAGCATGTAGTCTGACTGGTCAAATCACTTGACCCCTTGAGCGCGACGGTTATGACGTGTGAGGAGGTACCATGACGTGACCTTTAACGTGATCCTTAAGGGTCGTGGTCCACAGGACAAACCTTGGAAAAAAAATATACTGAAGATCCGGAGGGAAAATTTCTTTTTTCTAAAAGACTAAAATACATCCCGACGTGGGTTCCCCATTTACACCTGGCTTAAAAGGAGACCCACAGTGCGTGGACCGAATCCCTTTTGATTTCCGAGTGAAAACTGTGAAAAGGCACACAAACTCGAGGCAATTGACTGTGCAGGAAGTCCCTGTCATTAGGAGAAGGCCTGGGACACTGCAACCATGGACGTGAGTGCCTGGGGTGAGGATACGTTGAGGAGAAAGGGAGGAGGGGGAAATCATGCCATTAGCACCCCACCCCTTTTTCCCATTAACCTCTTGCCTCTTCACTAAGCTCCCATCTTCTTCCCCCTACCCTCGCTGCACTCCGGAATCTAAATAGAGTCGTCAATGGTCTCCTGACGAGTTAACAACGCGGGTAAGTATCCTCGGAGGAATTTTAAGGAGGCTGTAAAGCCCCTCGGAAGTTGGTGCCTGCCAGCCTGGCCAGCAGCTGACGACGGTGTGAGGAACGGCACACAGTCAAGCACCTCCAACACCCCGCCAAGCCACGCCACATCTTGACCACCGGTGGCCGGAAGACGAGCCAGCCAGAACCTAACCCTCGTTACACCAAGACTGTTTAATTGCTACTTCATCTATCAACAAGTATCACCTCCGTACCATCCCCCGACCACTGATCAAGTAGACCAGCTTCGACCAGCGACCAGCCAGTCCGGCTCCTGACCACTACACCAATGGAAGGACAGGCTAGCTCCAAACCACTGACTGGTCGAATCAATGACCGGTTAGACAACACCCCTGTCCACCGAAATGCATAAACCACCCTGAAGATAGTCCACCTCCAGGCCACCGACTACCAAAGACCAGACCCTTAACCAAAAAACCAGTTTCTTGACCGGCGACTTCCACAATTATATTCAGCCGTGAATTCAAAATGAGCGCTTCGTACAATGTCCGCCTAGTTTTCTTCATTTCCTTTCGCCTCCCTGACGACATTCTTCCTCGGGTCCTAATTTCACCTCACACAGGTCCCTCTCTCTATCTCCTGCACCTTCCCTTATTACTATTCTCCTCCTTCCTCCCTTTGATCTTGGCAGCGACCTCCCTTTTTATTTCAACTTTGCCATCCGTCTTCAGTTTCTCCCAGACTAGATATTCCATGTGCCCTCTATTCTCTTACCTCCTTCCTCTCCCAGTTGTTGTTTTTTTTTTTCATAATTTCAGATGCTCCTCTCCCTCCTGCCCTCCGCTTTCTCCACTCACAACATACTAAGGCCGGCTTCACTTTTTAAGGGGAAGCAACTGCAGAAGGCAGCCAGCCTCCGCCAAGGGCAAGATAATTACAAGGTCTGAAAATTCACGAGTTGAAAAGAAGAACAAGAAAAAAGGGAGGAACTATTACCTCAAAGGGTGTGCTAACACACGATACTGCCTGCCAGTCAATCAGTCAGTCATGTGCAGGTAATGGCACACCGCTGCCAGCTTTGGGCGGCTGAAGCTCTGGCGAACGTTCGTAAGTCTCGAATCACGACTCGGACACGCTCGAAGTCTCGGTCGGATCCACTAGTATCTAAACAGACTTTCCACAGTTTAGGACGATCACCAAAACGACTGCTGAACGTGACACTGGCTCGGATCTAAGGGCGTCGTCCTCCGAGTCTTGGATGAACGAAGGGCAAAGAAACTAGGTCTAGGGTGCTCGATGCTTCTTGATACATATGACTTCATAAGGGTCCATTTTTTTTTTTTTTTCAATCATTAACGTTTCATCCCGCTACCCATAAAGCATGAAGGGCAGGGGGAAGAAGAGGGGGAGGGAAAGAGTAGGAGCAAGACAGTGACAGACGGGCTGAGTGAGGAAGACAGGACATGCAGGTGAGGCTGACATACGCAGTATACTATAAAAAAAAAAAAAGTAAATAAAAACTCTTGCAGGGGGACGGACTGGGGGCGGGAGGCGAGGTAGCTCATGAATAAAATGCAAAATTTTTCACTTCTGGACGCGGTGTGATCCACCGATATTTTCCACCAGTGGCTTGCCTGTTGTCCGCCCCACGCACACACACACACACACACACACACACACATACACTGCCAACCTCCAGCCAAAACAGTGTGTTGTCATCCGCCTGAATCCTGCCAACACATCTCTTTCTCTGTGTCACTTTCCCTTTCTTTTTCTTTTTTATCATTCTTTCTACCCTCCCGGGGCTCTTCTACCTATAGGACCGACACGGCGACGAATCCAATATACAGTAAATTGTCCATTACAGTTTTGTCGCCGGCCCAGACCAGACGAGATGCTTCACTCGTACACGTCATTCTCCCTATGCGCTCTCTCTCTCTCTCTCTCTCTCTCTCTCTCTCTCTCTCTCTCTCTCTCTCTCTCTCTCTCTCTCCCCAACCCCTACACACACACACACACACACACGGCCAGGGCAGCAGGCACGCCTGAAACCAATCAGACTCAGTTATGGGAAAAAAAAAAAAAATATATATATATATATATATATATATATATATATATATATATATATATATATATATCCAATATATATATCTGGAGCGGTTTCCCCGCCCGTCAAAGGGCCAAATTTCAGATATATCCCTTATCCGCTTCCTTACCATTCAGTTAGATACCAATTCAAAAATTCCTGTTTCAGGAAGAAAAAAATATGAGAGAGAGAGAGAGAGAGAGAGAGAGAGAGAGAGAGAGAGAGAGAGAGAGAGAGAGAGAGAGAGAGAGAGAGAGAGGGGGGGGGGGGAGAGAGAGAGAGAGAGAGAGAGAGAGAGAGAGAGAGAGAGAGAGAGAGAGAGAGAGAGAGAGAGAGAGAGAGAGAGTCTTTACACATTAATATTTCCCTGGCGCGGTGCAGGAGGATCGACTCTGTCGTAAATCCTTTACCAGAGGAAATCCTGTCAAAGCTTCGTGTTTGTTGTCGTCCGCTCAATGTTTCACGTCAACCAGCAATACCGCCCGGGGGTGGGTGGGTCAAGCTTGACAGAACCCGAATCTTCTTACGGGCGAAAATTCTGTCCGAAGTTAAGAAGGCTCGGGGGTTTAAGGTCATCCAGGCACGGGATAAGGTTACCGAGGTGTGGCTTTAACTTACCACGTTCTCGGGTTCTTAAGGGCCCAAGACTATCTATGGGTTCAAGTCACAGAGACCCCGACTCCAAGTCACGAAGACCTGGGCTTAACTTATCAGGACCTGGGCTCAACTTTTCAAGACCTGGGCTCAACTTTTCAAGACCTGGGCTCAACTCACTGAGGCTCAGGTTCAAGCTACCAAGACCCCCAGGTTCAATTTACGAAAGACCCGTGGGAAGAGCTGCTAATATCCGAGTTCAAAAGTCACCACGACCCGGGTTCAAGCTACCAACCCCTAGGGACCTTGTTACCAACACCCAAGTTCAGGTTATCAAACAGGGTTTACATGAGCCGGAATGAAGTCAGCAGAATGTAAAATCCAGGCTGGAAGTCGACCTCCGTGACCCAACTAAGCCATTGTTACCGAGCCATCAAGGTCATGCTGATCCAATCCCTCTGACCTCTTGTTTTAACCCTTTTATATAGGCTGTTTAACCCGTCTGTCTTGTTTAACCCTTCCCTCGTATTATCCAACCCTCCTGCCGTGTTGCTTAGCACTCTTGCATTGCTGTTTAACCCTTTTGCCCCGTTGTTTATCCCTTTCGTACACGTTCGACCCTTCTCCTTCTTCTTCTTCTTCTTCTTCTTCTTCTTCTTCTTCTTCTTCGTGTTTGGCTCTTCTTACAGATTCTTCCATCCTTCCGCTATGTTCTTCAGCTCTTCTTACCTCTTCCTCAACCCTCCTCCCATGCAGTTGAACTCTCCTTACACGTCGCATATCCCTTCTCAACGTGTTCTTTAAACTTGTTCTCCCCAACATTTTCAATCATCTATTCATCTACTTCCCGACCTCATTATTCACTCCCTCTGGCTAATAATAACCTAAGCTACGGCTCATGCGCGGCTACTGACGTTATGACGTGTTGTCGTTAATCACTACAATATTAACGCGGCCGCACTCAGGAGCGCCGAGTCTCCACACAACATCGGGGGAGGACCATGTAAGGGTACCTAGCAGGATGTAATTACCGTCGTTAAGACACAACTGAGTCGCCGAGTCAAATCTTACGACGTTAGCTCGCTTCACGTTTCCCCTCCAGCACCACACTGCATCTCGAGCCACATTTTACCTCCCGTCGCCGTATGGATACCTCGAACATCGTACCGTAGGAGAATCCTGAACCCCCCCCCCCTTCTCTTTCTCTCTCTCTCTCTCTCTCTCTCTCTCTCTCTCTCTCTCTCTCTCTCTCTCTCTCTCTCTCTCTCTCTCTCTCCACCCACACAATCTCTCGTTCCCTTCATTTTCGTCCGCGTGTCCACCCAGGCGGCACACGCCTCCTTTCGCCTTGCCCGCCCGTCCAAGACACTGGCTCGCCGCCCTCTTCCTGTCTCTGTCGTCGGGAGACAACCGAAGCGCGTATGTACCTCTGGAGCTTCTGTCCCTCTCTCCCCCCCCATCCCCCACCACTGTCTAAAAGTCTGCTCGCTCACTGTCTAACTGTCAGGGCCAACCAGTCAATCATTCCTGTACCTGTCTGTCAGAAAATCTCTCTCTCTCTCTCTCTCTCTCTCTCTCTCTCTCTCTCTCTCTCTCTCTCTCTCTCTCTCTCTCTCTCTCTCTCTCTCCCGCGAGCCACGAGGGAAAAAAAAACATCAGAACTTCTTTCCCATCCGCCGGGATTTGTTTCAGCATAGTTTGATGCAGTAGTTTTCTGCCAGAAAACAAAACAGAAGAATGAATTTCAAAACTGTCGTACGCACGTGGCATTAAAAAGAAAAAAAAAAACGCAAGTGGATGAAGCTCGTCTTTAAACGTAAACCGAATGTCAGAAGAGGTAAACTCTTACCTCACAACGAACCATACTCGTTTGTTCCAACCGCTCACAAACAGGTCACCCTGAGACCGACGACTTAACACACAAGCGTGCCCATAAATCCATACATGCGTCACATTATGTAAACTATATACATAAGGGATATACATAAGGGCTATACAGACTGATACAAACACAGGCTGTGCCACAAACAAACTATCACACAGAAGATATATACATACATATATATATATATATATATATATATATATATATATATATATATATATATATATATATAGTGTGTGTGTGTGTGTGTGTGTGTGGTGGCGCTGCACGCTCAAAGACGACCAGACGGGGTCCGTCTGCAGCAGTCTTCAGCCTACGCTCAAGAAGGGAGGGCTGAGACACCGCAGACAGGAGCCACGCCCTGCAATAAATTCCTGGCCCAAAGGGTCTCACCTATCACCTACTCGAGCTATCTGTCTACAGACGGAGACACATCTACTACATATGGATTTCTTAGTACGCAAGTGTCACGCCAATGAATTTACCCTGGAAATGCATTGGTCCTGTCGACAGGACCAATGCGCAATAATCTCTGGGAGACATAATCCCCCTCCACCCTCGTCCCCTGCGGGACAGAGAGGACGGCGTGACGGGTCCAAGGAAGGATCACCTTCAAGTGTGGCAGACAATGATGAGACCAGGCGTCGTCACTGTTCAGGGTACGGGTGGAGTACTCTGGGAGTGTGTGTGTGATGCTCTGTTTATGATACTTTCTGAGGGTAGCAATGTGTGTGTGTGTGTGTGTGTGTGTGTGTGTGTGTGTGTGTGTGTGTGTGTGTGTGTGTGTACTGTACGGGGAAGGAGCTTTGCACTCGCACGGCTCTATCTCTGGAACTCCTTAACTTCTTAAACTTCCCTGTGCCCTCGACATTCAGGCTACATAATTCAGTTTATTTCGTTCACCCACTACCCTTATGGTAGGAGAGTGCTTCTTTGCGTCTTCTCCAACAAGGTTCCTGCCTTGCTTTCATGTTATCACTCCGGCTGTTGCGTCCTCGCGTCCTCTTCGCTGATAACATCACCAAATACGTTTGAAAACTTAAACGTTTCTATCAGGTCACCCTTTCCTCTTCATTCTTCCATGGGAGACAAATCTAAGGTCTCTAATCTCTCCCTGTAATTCAGCTCCCTTAATTCTGGTACCCTTTACGCTGCCTTTCTCTAAACTGTCTTCGTGCTGTCATGAAGAGCGGTGACCAAAATGGTAGGTTGCTACCGTTGTGTCTTGCCAGAAGATGAAAGGAAATGCACGTAAGAGTAAGGTAGGCCAGGTCTTTGGAAGGGATGCACCCGTATGTTTTTTTTTGTTTTTTTTACAACAGGAGGAGTGGGTAAAGGCTGGAAGATGTATGATGTGGTAGCTTCAGGAAGCATTTTGGAGGCCACGGTCACTAAGGGAGCAGAGTGAGGGCAATAGTTGTTGCGGCAAAGCAAGGGAGAGGAGCTGCAGGTGTTCTGGAAGGACTAGGAGGATGAGTGAAAAGCAAAACCTCACCTTACCTCACGTGGATTCTGAGGGTAACCCTCTCCTCTTATAACCGCTACTGGGCTATACTGTAGCTCCCCTGATCAATCTGGCTGTTGGACGCAGCGTCCCAGAGGATTACGAACCCGATGAAAAGTTACTGATCTGGTAAACTAACGCAGAGAGTAATGTCCGATGTACGCTTGAACTTCTCCACACTTGCACTCTTATGCCAACGGTGAATGGGCCTTAAGCGTAATGAACGCATGCAAGAAAAAGTGGTTATCCCACCTCTTAAGCATAGTTCTCTGTAACTATGGTTTCCCGAGGAGAGGCCAAATAAATGACACATGCTACGAGAACCTGGCAAAGAATGAAATGGCCAGCACAACTGGCGTCAAGTCGTTAATATAGTCCCCGGATGTGAGTCTGTCAGGATGGCACGGGTACGATATGAACCTGGTGAAGATCAATGGCAGGCTGGTTGACGGTACGAGGGAGGAGATACACCCAGGAAGCGAAGTGGTGGGGGAAAGGCTGGGTGAACGGACGTATACTGAGACAAAACAGGAAAGGTTGGGTGAATGGACTGCTGAGGGGAAGGAATATGTCAAATGAAGACGCTGCATTTTAACTTGATTTTGTTGGAATTCGTAGAGCGCTGAAACCTATTGGTCAGTCAGCGTTTTTATGCAAAACTGAAAACCTTGAAGCTGTTTCTACAGAATTATTTAGTTATTGGAGAGACAACCAGACCAGTGAGTAGTGGATGTGTTACGTGTTTTGACGAAAGTCAGAAAATCATTCTCAAAACACTGACCAAATGGAAACATCAACAGAACAATTCAGCAACACACACACACACACACACACACACACACACACACACACACACATACCTGCAAAACAAACCGCATAAAAGACTGGGGCAAGTGCCATACATCTGTCATTCTAATCTCAAGTTGGATCTCGACCCCGACTGTTAACGCCGCTGGGCATCGAACACCTGCGTCCATTTCTGGAGGAGGAACTCGGTAATATACAGTGCAGTATTCGTGATAATCTTGGCCGGTCGGCGTTGGTGGCGGCGGGCCCCATTATCAAACCTCCTTTGATGTGTGCAAACCACACAACAAGCCCCTCAAACGGTGTTGCCTAACAACCAAACCAACACCTCCAGGGCACAAAGTTGGAGTCATTAAACGCTTTCAGTGGCGTGAGCCCAGGGCACAACAGACCTCTTGGTGGCGAGAGATTATGAGTCGGTATCCCCCCTCCCCCGCCCCCCTTCTCAGCAGCTTACAACACAATGAACCACCGAGGAGCGAGCTCCGGGGGAGCCAACCTTTCACGTGCGCGACCTTCTTAATGGCGGTCAGCCTCTGATACAACGTGACTCCCGCGGCCTCATGTCAGGAACCTCATGACAACACACCCCTCGGCCGTGTGGCCTACTGACGCGAAAACTAGCCCTCACTCAGGGGCATTAGCTTATGATCTATATCGTAAGACTGAAAGATACTGCAATTCTATCTGTAAATTCTACTTACGACGAAAATACTTACTACTGCCGACATTTACATTCTGCTTACGACGGAAGAACTCACTACTGTCCTACGTTTACATTCTGCTTACGACAGAAGACCCTACAACTGTCCTACGTTTACACTCTGCTTACGACGGAGGAACAAGCTACTGCCCAACGCTTCCATCACAATTTCCCCTTCCATCACGAACGTGCACATCAGAGGGACGTACGTACATGTTCAACCTCAGCCGGAGAGAGCGAAACACAGTCCATGTTATTGAGCAACGTCGAGAGCGTTGTTGCCGTGAGATAGGTACACCACTACCACCTTTACGTATCGTCGCCGACGCTATCACTACCCCCCCCCCCCCCCCATTATACGACCATCGTCACCAATGCAATAATAATAATACGAGACGCTGAATATAGTGGCGTTGTCGACCTCCCGGAAAAGTCTGCGAAGTAGTGGCTGTCAAACGCGATAGCGTCTGATAAGATTCACTCGCGTCTACGGCCGGCCGATGACATTTCAGCATTTCTCGCCATGTTCCCAAAACATTCAGATCGATAGTCGCACCATGTATATTTCACAGAATGCAACTGCCGTTCACGACGACGTTGAAAAGAATGTTCAGCGAGAGCCTCTCGTCCCATGGCGGTGAGCGAGGCGGTCGAGGGCGAAGAATTACGATCGTGTTCTGGCCAGGGATCGTACACCTACCCAACTTGTTCTCCGCCGAGAGACACACACAGAACGTCAGGACTACATAAGCGGATGTAAAAAAGAGGATAACAGGAATTTGTGAGGGTAATTTGGCTCAGGTTAAAACATATGCTCGCACAGGCGGACTGACATAACTGGACACACACACAAAAAAATAAGCAATTAACTTCTTAACTGAACCACCTTCATGTTCAATCCACGTATTGAAGTTGCCTTCAAGATTTCGCGGGTGTTATCCTATCTGCACTACACTTGGTGCGCAAGCGTCAGCCTCCAAAATACACTACACACCGTCACCAAATGCCATCTTCCAAGAGACCACGCCTCTGGCTCCACCACCCATCGTGTCCGTGTCCTACCTCCGACCGTGTCCAGCTGCCACCACCCGCCGCCCCCCGTCTCCCATCAACCTACCGTGTCTAGCTCCCACCACCCGCCGTGTCCAGCTCCCAGCCAGGCCCTCACTGTCGGTAATCACTGAGACCCAAACAAGTCACCACCTCCTGACATTTATCTTCGCTTTTCAACCAACTAAGATGATCATGAATCCTTAACATCAGCGTGGGATGACCAAACACAGCATTACGTGAAACAACCAATTATACATTACATATTAAAGAGCCAGTAGCGTTAATCAGCAAGACGGGCGTTTTCCCAGCTTGCTTAAGAGCGCAATACAGAATTAAATCTCGAGGAACCACAGAGAGAGACACACGTAAAGGCAACCAGAACTCAGTGTGCTTCCACGCAGGGAACACAGGCAGGGCATATGCTCTCTCTCTCTCTCTCTCTCTCTCTCTCTCTATCTGCAAATAACTATAACGAAATCAAACCACCGTTTGCACCTAACCCTTTTCGCAAAGAAAAACACACATCCTCTTCCCCCCACCCCCCTTTCCCCATCTTATATTTAACGAAGTGAAGGCCTTCCCAGTTCAGCAGTTAACGTCCCACGTCACATCAAGAAAGAAAGAAAAATCACATCGGAATTATTGCCGTAGTATATAATAAATATCTGATCTGAGACCGTCATTCAAGTTTCTTAACAACCTATAACGCTCATATTCTACCTAAAACTATTGTTATCATCAACGTTATCATTATCATATATATATATATATATATATATATATATATATATATATATATATATATATATATATATATATATATATATATATATCCTTCATTTCAGTATGTGTCAAATATAAACAAGCAAGTTGTCTGGCTCTTTAGGGCAAGACGATGTGGCCGCCACTTTCCGTAGACCCAACTTCCCACTATACACACCGTGACTACGATGGTGAGTATAGCCGTACCCAGCACGACCCGAGACTACCGAGTGTCAGGACCAGCGTCCTCACTTCCAACCTGCCGCTCTCTTCTTCTCTTGTGTACGACACAACCTTCTTCAGGGCTCCAAAACAACTCCACGGACCTAACCCACTCACCCGCCTCCTTCCTCCCTCGCCCTCAGGGAATGCACAAAACACCAACGTAAACAACGGAACGAAACAACAACGACCCTGCGACCCCCTCATTCACCCACTCCAACCACCCTCCAAACCAACCAAGTCAGAGCCAGCCAGCATGGGACCCAAAATATCTGTATTTTGTTGATAACTTGTCTGGGTTGGAGTCTCTGGGGAAATTCGTCTGTGTGTATGAAGCAAAGGGAATATTCATGGTAGCGGGGAATCTTGTTGCAGGTCCCACATACAGTGATACCTGGGGAAAAAAGACCTCGTCAGCGATCTCACCCCTGATATCAACACCAGAGAATGGGAAATCATACACATCCGAAAACCATGGCATCGAATTCGGATGAAAATCCTCAAATAAGGAGTTTAGAAGCTTCGGAATCTAATAAACCTGGAGTTAAATATCGTAAAGAAAAAGATCCTGAATTAGGTGAGTTCAAACGCTTCGGAATCAAGTACGTCTTAAGGAATACAAAATCAAATACGTTCGAAGATTTCAAATCGAAACAGGTCCAAAAAATATTCCTGGATCGAACACATGAAAACAAAAAAAAATCCTATAATCAAACTTTCCCAATTTAAGACCCAGACGACGATAAGAACACGAATACGCCCGCTCGAATCCCATGCTTTACGAACAGTCTGAAGGACAGCATTCGAAAACAAGTGAGGGAGGGAGGGGGTTACCGACTCGATACTACGCAAGACATCGCCACTTCGGTCGTGTACGAAAGCGTACGAGCCGGACAAATATGGTTGTCTCGATGACAAAGACTGCGGACTGGAACGGGTGTCATTTCGGTAAGCCACGACACACTTGTGAAGGAGAAGAACGCTTTCAGAACCTCCGGCGGGGAACTTCTGAGCGTCTCCCAGACTTCCGACTGTGTTATGACACAGAAACATACCACTACCTCCATTAATTAAACAGATTGACAACCAATACACCGAATGTGGAGTTCTAAGAAGGTCTTGGTTCCGTAGTATGGAAAGACCTGCAGCCTTCTGGACGACCTTCATCTGGACGTTCGAAGGTAGGGTGGTTCTCGACACGCATCCGTTTTCTTCTTGCGTGCTGGAAGCAGCTTCCCGGTGAGCGCTGGAAGACGCAACAACACACGATCGGGATTACGTGAAGTATCATGACGACGTGGGCTGTCCAAATGTCCCTCATTACAAGGCTTATTTCCTTCTTCTGTTATTCAAATACGACTGAACACAGCCAGCCATCTTTTATCTGACTGCTTTGTGTTCGTCTGAGTGACCCCGGCTTTGCAACAAATGCCTCGCGCAGTCTAGTTCGACTCGAAGAGTTCCATCCAAGAGTGTTTCAACCCGCGGAAATACATTCGTCGACGTTTCCTTGAGAAACCGTCTCAACTGATCCAGTGGGTAAAGCAAGAAGACTATGGCTCACTAAGAGAGAGAGAGAGAGAGAGAGAGAGAGAGAGAGAGAGAGAGAGAGAGAGAGAGAGAGAGAGAGAGAGAGAGAGAGAGAGAGATTAACCAAACATACAAGACAATACCAAACACTTGACAAACCATGAAGACGCTCATGTACCAGGGTATGCCTGAGAAATGCCGTAGCGCTGGACGACTAAGAAACAAGAGTGACGTACAAGGCAGGCGGTGGAGAACACCAACAGCGCAGCATAACTAGAGTGTCGGACGCGCTGGCCAAGTGATCACAGCCGTTATAAAATTCCCGGTAGGGCTTCCCTTTGTAGCTCAGGTCAAACAGAACCACACGCCGCCTGGCTACCCAACCCTACGCCACCTCGACTTTTTCCAAAGGATATGTTTTTCCGAGTTTTCCACGAACCAGATTATGGATAAAATGTGTAATGTTGCTACAATATATATATATATATATATATATATATATATATATATATATCGCAAGTGAGAAGGAGTCCTGATGAACTCTATTCAGGATAAACAAAGGCTTCCGAATAACCAAATCAGGAGCAAAATTTATATATTAATGAAGTGAAGCTTCGGAATAACCAAACGTTAGGTATAATGCACAATATTGCAGGCATAGGATCCGCATAAGCCACGTCGACCATCAACCTAAGAATTTACTGTGTTCACAGTATATACAAAATGTGATGCCGAAGAACTGAATTTCTAGATTGGGAAAGTTTTCGAATTTCAGGGTTAAAGGGGAAGGAAAAAAAAAAAAATAAAAAGCATTTCTATCAACTGGTTCCGGGTGCTTAACTTGTACATCTCAGGGATTAAATGACTCTTTGATTATCACTCATCACTAAGATAACATATCCCTAAGATAACAGCCGTCGTGCGACAAGGGACCGCACCGTGCCAGTTACGGACGTGGCGAATCTTCCGACGCCACCGACAACGACGCACTTGTACGACAGGTACTATCTCAACCACCGCACTCGTCAGCTGTCTGCTTTGTGTTGCACTCACTAAGGCCTGGTGCCGCCGCCGCCGCAGCAGGCAAGTGTCTCCAGCTTCCCAGCTCCTCTGCGAAGGGATCAGCAACACGAGGAATGGCCTTTATGATACCACCCGTTTTCTTCTCCTCCAAGAGCAGAGAAAGCTATGGATTCCTCTTTTACGTCTTTTTGTCTCCGGCGAAGATCTACCGACTTCGAAGAGTCGGGTCTGCAAGAACATGAGGAGCGCAAATCAATCTTTTCCTTCATTTCTTTGCTCATGATCTTTACACCTTCCTTTTACCTCGAGATGGTGACGATTCGGACACGTTCTTTACCCCATGTCAGGTTAGTTATGGAAAAATATATATATATATACATATCCCTCCCGTGTGTGCTGGGGGTAGCCGGACAAACTCGACCGCCATACACGCAACTTGCCGGTGCCGCAAGCCTACAAGGCAGACAAGTAATATGGTGACACCTGTTGCTGAGGCTCCCAACTCTGGAAACTCTGAGGAACAAACCTGTCATCCAGCATGGGTGTGTCGTGCCTTCTGGTGACGAACGCGTCCTCAACGTTGTAGGCAGAACCTGAGTGCCAGACCCTCAACACCAAGGGAAACTGATTCAATTGGCAGAGAGGAACGTATCCTTAACCTTCCAGGCGTAAAAGAAACACGTGCGTAAGATCATTCGGACGGAAAAGCACTTCCATTCGGACAGAATTACATGCGTCAGACTTTCCAGACCGAGAGAGGCACACTAGTCAAATCCTTAAAACGGCCCCAAACAAGTTCCAGACCACAGTATAGTAAAGCATAGTAATACATATGTGACACCTTCAAAACGTATGAAAAAAAAAATCAGTGTGCTATACATTCCAGACGAGATCAAATACGTGAGCCAAAACACTTCCACTGGAGAGAAACAAGTGCCCCTCATCGTAAGCACGGACGAAGGACGCAACAAGAGGACACCCTCCAACCCAGCAGCTGCAGCGTACAACGCCTTCGCTTCAACCGAATCCGACTTAATAGGCGCGAACATTCCGTCAGTTCTACGACGGTTAAGCAGGCGTAAAGAACGCGGCTAATTACAAGTGCCCAGGTGTGACATGTATAGAGGGCGCGACGTACCACCCCCCCGGCCCTGGAGCGGAAGGTGTTAGTGTATCAACAACATGTCACTGCTCAGTATAATTGGCTATCCCATAACGCGTCACGGCACGGCATCTGACTAATCAGTGACAAAGGGCGACACAGGATGCCGGAGGATGCCTCCCGGCACTAACCAGCCGTGCCGCACAGCTGCAACAGCATGATTTTGTACCTACACGATAATCGCCCTTGCCTGGCGTGCTGACACGAAAAACACATGACAAAAAAAAAAAAATCGTTACTTAAAATATCGAAAAGCTACTGGTATTTTTGGCGCAGTGTCATGGATTTTTAACGGTAGGGAAAAGCCGAACTAGGTCTGTGAGCACGTCTGAAATGCAGAATAAGGGTTAGATTGCCCAAATACAGGATTTCATGGAGACTTGTATTCTGAAAAAATTCCTGATGCTGAGGCTTGACCAGTGGTTAGGTGGGGGTGAAGTGGAGGGATCCTTCCTTCCTCGACGGAGGGAAGGGGGACCAGTGCTGAGGGGGCTGTATTCAAGAGAGGGGAAGCACCGATACTCTAAAGGAAAAGGGGAGAATCCTGGGCCTAGAAGAGGAAGAAGAAGCAGCAGCACTTGAGGGGAGGGAGGAACCTGTGTTTTAAGGAAGGGGAAGAAGGCCATGCTTAAGGGAACAAAAGGAACCTGTGTTTGAGAGAGGGGAAGTAAGTAGTACTTGAGGGAGAGGGAAGACTTGAGCAGAGGGGAAACGGTGGAAAGAGTGCATCTGAGGGGTGGAGTACACTTACAACATTCTTCCCTCTCCTCAACTCACGCACCCGCCTTCCTTCCCCCTCAACTTCGTAGTCTCATCTCACACACACCCACCTCTCTCTCTCCCCTCACACACTCGCCTTCCTCACTCCTCACGCACTCAGGTATTCGTCTCCCTTCACGCAGTGTCTCCTCCCAGATTCATCCTCCTCCTCCTCCTCCTCCTCCCTCCTCACACACCATCCCCTCCTAGAACATCTTTCACCCCACCACCCTCACCAACAAACAATGCCATATCCTCTCCAGATAGAGAGCATCTTGCTTATTCCTCATAACGAACGTAATTTTTTTTTTTTCGTCCATAGTGCTCAGTAAACAGAAAAAAAAAGTGGCCAGATTTACGGTGCGGCGAGCTGGCTTGTGACCAGAGATACAGTGGAACGGAGACCGGGTGTACACAGGATGGGATATAAGAGGGTTTCGGTGTACGTGGTTATACACACACACACACATGATGCTGAGAGCGTATAGACAGCACAGGTGTATGCGGGCTTGGATGTACATGGAGGGATGTAGGTGGGTGTGTACAGGGTGTGAGGCTTGGTCTGGGTGCATGTGCGTGTCTAATGGAAGGCGACTGAGCGAGCGTCCACAGTGGGTGAAAGAAGTGGCTGGGTGTAGTAGCACAGGGGCGAAGCAGTTGCAAATACGACTGGTGTAAGAAACCTTGGGTCCAGACGGGGAAAGGGGGTGGGGGCTTATCTAGAACTGTGAGAGGAATCCTTTAACACGGAATTGAGCCGTTTCCTCCGACGGTTGCCAGACCAGCCAGTTTGCACAACATACATACTAATGACAGACATGAAGTACCAAAGAGACTGGAAGATCAGACCCCTCACCATGGAGAGCAAAAACCAGATTTAAATATATATATATATATATATATATATATATATATATATATATATATATATATATATATATATATATATATATATATATATATATATATATTCCTTTAAAGTGGATCTTTCTTGAAACTAATCATTTACTACCATCATTAATCTTTTAGCTTTAAGTGCCCTCTTTAATCATGTTCAATCATTTCACTGGCACAACATCTTCGTTATTGGCACTGTTATTAGTCCGGGTGTTAATAACCAACACATTTTATCAATATCATTAGTAGATCAATTAAGTCATTCTTTATTTCACTTACCAGTAGTACCTACAGATTAGCTAATCGTTCTATTATTAGTTCAGCTATTGAATTTTCATCAAATCATTTAACCAAAACTGTCATTTGATCAGTTATCAGTGCTAGTATCTCATAAGTTATAGGTATTATCATGAAATCAATTTTTCATCATCACTACACTAGTCATTAGCATCATCCTTGCTGCATCTGTTCTATCATTACATCACATTTACCAGAACTTCAGTTTCATCATTTATCATAACAATCATCAAATTAGCCGCAAGCACTGTCAATGCCTCAAGTACCATCACAAGCTGATAGATAATAGCGCCTTCAACCGCAACAGCGAATCACAACAGCCTAATTAATCCATACGACGATACGGTACACTGCTGTGCAAACTCGATTACAGTGAAATCACACACACACACACATGAAGAACTTAAACTTACAAATCCGTCATATACATCTGAGTCACTTTACGCACTCCCACCCCACCCACCCACCTTACCATCCCACACCAGCCTGTCAATGAGACGCTCGTCATACATCTGAGTCACTCTACGCACTCCCCCCCCCTCCTCCTTATTATCCCACACAAGCCTGTCGTCAATGAGACGCTCATTGAGGGCCCACACGTACTCAAGAGGCACAAGAGAGAAAAAAAAAATATGTGACCTTAATTTGAGGAAATAAGCTCAACCGATCTGCAAACCTGGATATCCTCTGTAATGCCGGCAATCACGTGGGCTAATAACCTCTGCTCTGTTGTTATAATGGCCGGGATGAAACACTCCACCAATACCGCAACTACACAATATACGTTCTTGTCTTACCTGTCTGTCTATTCATGATGGCCGTCCATCTTCTATCTATCGGCCGGTCTGTCTGTGTTTCTACCTGTGTGTGTGTGTGTGTGTGTGTGTGTGTGTGTGTGTGTGTGCGTGTGTGACACCAGCTAGCCAAGCCAGGCGAAGGCAAAATCCAGATCAGAAACACTCTCTCTCTCTCTCTCTCTCTCTCTCTCTCTCTCTCTCTCTATATATATATTCTCTCTCTCTCTCGCGAAAATGCCTCGGGGCAACGAGTCACAAGCGAGAGAGTGTTGGACACACGGAGGACCAAGTTCCCCATGAGTGTTAGTGGAGGGGGTAGGTGCGAGGGTGGGGAAGGGGGGGGGGCAAGTCTGAGAGAAGAGGAGGGGGGGGGGGGGTAGGTGGGGTGGAGGGGAAAGACCTTTCTTGGTCTTTTTAGGGTTACAGTGCCCCCCCCCCCCCAACCCCCCACAAGCAACAGCGCTTCGAAATAACTCGGGACCCCGCGTTCATATCTCGTACAACGAGACTTCCATTCTCTTCCATTTAACCGTTAACATCCATCTTACATTTTCTAATTATGAATTTCTCCGGGGAGGGGGGTGAGAGAGTTCGACCGTCTTTGTGCATCTTTCAAATATCTGATTACGAGGCTTGGGAGGAGTTCCTGGTCCATAATCTTCATTGGAGTATTCGGGGATATTCCGGCCCAAGTCACCGACTCCTGAGGATGGATGCTTGTTTTATCGCTGCTCATAATTTTCTCAAATAACTTTTAACCTTTCCTTCCCCCACTAGAAAATAACAATGCAAATATCGGCCCAGAGAGAGAGAGAGAGAGAGAGAGAGAGAGAGAGAGAGAGAGAGAGAGAGAGAGAGAGAGAGAGAGAGAGAGAGAGAGGAGGGGGGCCACAAAGAGCATCAGAGAGTGACGAGTGGCGGCGGGGGTCGGGAACGACGTCGGCGTTGAACGCCGCCGGGGCCGAAGCCAGAGCCAACTGCATCATCACACGGCCGAACACCTCCATTGTCCGCACCTCCCCCGTCCCGGCAATACACACAAACTTCTTTACTCTGTACAAAAGATTTCACACATTTAGTTTAATGTTTATCCCATTCCTGAAAAATCCGGGCGCATAACGGCCGCTGGTATTGAATTATTTGGCCATTTGCTACAGAGAATTGCTGGCAGCAGTACCCCGGTTATGGCGGGGTTAAGAGACGGAAGACTGGCACGGGCAGAGGGAGGGAGGGAAATGGAATGCCAGGAGAGGCAAGGAGGAGGAGGAGGAGGAGGAGGAGGAGGAGGAGGGAAGGGAGACGTAGGGAGCCGGCCGGGGGAAAGAGATGGGTGTGGCAGGAGAAGGGTGAGGGCGATAAAAGATGAGAGTAAGGGTCAGAGAAGTGGATGAGGGGAGGTGTACGGTAGGAGGGAAGGACAGGGAAGAAGAGCTAGAGTGTGAGGTGAGAAGCACAAGAGAGAGAAGGAGGAGGAGGAGGAGGAGGAGGAGGAGGTTCTGCATGACGCCCCTCCCACCCTACCCAGCCGTACCTCCGCTGCACCCAGAACACCCCCCGTGACCCCACTCCCTCCTCCGTGTCTCCGCGTCCATTATGCCTCACAAAATACAATACCCTGGTGCATGACTGTGCTCCAGTCCGAGGCTGGTCTCCCGGCCCCGGGGGACCAACACAACATCTACACGCTCCACTTCAGTCATATATCTATTTCTTTTCTTTCTGTCCCCTGAAGGCTTTTTCTTTCCCTCCTAAGGGAAGTGGTGGTAAAGGGGGGGGAAGAAATTTGCCCAGCTGGGACTGAGTACTGCGTTCCTGATGGTGAAGACCAACCTAAAAATGGATCCTGTAGGATACTTAAGAAGAGCAAGTTTAAAAGATCTTTTTCTCTCCCTCAACATAAATAAGCTTGCAGACAAGTTGCCCCCGCTGAACACTGGTCCACCAGGCTGTTGGCGGCTGCAGAAAGTCAGCTACGATAGGCTTTTGAAGCCACTGCAGCTCTTCCATAAAGACAGTAGGTCAGGAGGGCATTCGCCCCGCCACGTGCAAAAACTTCCGCCTCTACAACTACGGGCGGCACTCCTGCCCCAGAGTGCACTCCACCTGCACAACATCCCGTGAGTTTCATCCAGTAAGAGCGGGGAGGGGAGGCCTGTTGCGAGTGCAAACAAAGGGGGGAGAGTCTTGATACTATTTTCTGTGTGCAAGGTGATGTCTCTACTCTTCTGCGTTCTGGTAAACATACCGTGAGCTCCAAGCTTACTCCAGTCATTCAGATATGTGTGTGAATGGGTTCGTGCAGTGAACAAGCTTGTATATTTCCCAACTCAACGATCTTGCTATCAAAAATGTAGCGAAAATATTGAGCAATATTCCACACAGAGAAGTGCCAGTTATTTGAAGGCCGTCAATTCTGCTTTTGCTATTCCGATTATGTTCTTTGTATGCGCTCTAACACCGTCGAAGGTGCGACGATGTAAATCAAATCACACTGATATCACGAAGCATAAACACACATTCTCGAGGAACCTTCTCCTGTGATCAACGAAGCTTTGTTACCTCGGGAATGTCCCCTCGTTGATCATAATTCTATCACATGCGGCACCTTAAAAACGAAACCTGGGTGGCGTCAAGAATGAGAGCGAGGATAAGTACCGGTGAAGCAACGGTAATATGAGGAGCCGACCTTTTAACAAACGGAGGGGAAGCACTGCACATCACCTGGACTCCTGCTACCCTTGGAAGCTGAAGATCCACCCAACAACTCTTGTTGTGGTGTCAGGGCCATCACGAAGTCTGGTGCGGGACACATAAATATCACATTTATCTTCTTCGGAGTCTGGCGGACCCTGTCATTCTCGTGAAGGGGCACGATGTCTCTCTGGCTCTGTACAGCTTCTGAGTCTACGCAGGCGGTCGACGCTCCTTCTCCACACTCTTGTAAAGTATCTTGGATGTGTAAGGGGCTTGTACTAGTGTTTATTGCTTCTGTGAATCACTTCACTCCCTGCTTCCTGAAATGTGGTTCTCTGGGTTGTTTTAAGACTTCTGGAACGACATTTTCATACTATTCTCTTCCCCCATACAAATGTCTGAAGATGCTTTCTGACGCACTCTTTTACACTTTTATTTTGGACGAAACTCCATGACTCAGGTGCACAATCCTTTTTACAGGCGTCCGTAAAAACTCGAATTACTCAAATTTTCTGATCGTTAAGGCTATTCGCGGATTTGCACCCGGGTACCACCTAAAGGAAAAATAAACCCTTAAAGTAAACGTAGGAGAGGAAGGATATATAAAACTATATTAGGAAAATCAAGATTCGAGATTCCTGGTTTAATTGCATCCATTCCAATGTAACAATAAAGAAGATCGTGAACACGCATTAACCTTTACAAGTGATCTCTCGTAATGTACTTAGCAAATGCTAAGAACATTATGCAAACTGTTCATACATTATTAATTACGAATTGTGCGCACTTAATTACTCTGTGTTCTGACACCGCTCTACAGCAACAGGTACAAACTGTTTACTTTATCGCGTCTAGTGGTCTTAGCAGTTATGATCCAAGCATCACCATACTCCTGCCAAAAACATGACAACTGATTGGTAAGCTTTCTGAGAAGAAGTGTACGGAACCTTTCTATCGGCGAGTTACTTCTAAATTCATTTACATATTTACTTATTACGGAAAATACTTTTTCACTATTTGTACGAAAGAAACATTTTTTCCTTTTTCTTCATGCTTTCTTCTTCTTACTCCTCCTTCTACTCCACCCCTATAAACACACACACACACACACACACACACACACACACACACACACACACACACACACACACATACACACAGACTGTAATGAGAGCAAAGTCCTCCTCATCGCCTCTGGGAAATCATCAGCCGAGGATCTGATCCCAATGAGATCAGCAAATAATCAGTGCATATGTCAAGAGCCAGAGTGTGATCACCCGCCCTGCCACCTCGACAGGGCAACCACAGTCGTCAGCTAACACTGGATCATGCCTGAACTCATCGTCCAATGGACGGAGAAAGGGTAATTCAAAGGATATCCGAGGTCTGTCTACCAGTCAAGACCAGAGACCATCATGTGTGCAGCGAAATATGAACAGTCACCAATCACACCAGTATGATCTCAAAAGGCTGAAGAAGCGTTCAATAACAGCATGGCACCGTGCAGAGCAGGAGAAGCATGAGAGAGAGAGAGGGGTGTCCCCTCTCTTCTTGGCTATCACCTTACACCACTCTTCATCGCTACAAACATATGTCAAGCTCTCCACAGCTCTAGTTTAAGCAGAAAAGGTGAAGCTGTAAAAGAGCTCTATTTGTGACGGATATATAGCTCAGGTAAGGTATAACTGAGGCATGACGTAAAACCTCACGAGTTCAACTTGAGACGGCTGTAAAGGGTGAACATGACTCTACCTGAGCCGAGCGGAGAGCTCAACAAGACTCAACTGGAGTGAGACAGAAAGCTTTCAAAAAAGATCAACTTCAGGCAAATGGGCTCGACCTGACGCAGACAGGAAGCTGAATCAAGCTCTAACTGAGGCTAAGGTGAACTTGGAGGCTCATATGGAAGATGATGACTTAACGTGTCTTCCAAAGTAGAATCGAAGTCGAACCAGAAACAACCAAGTGTGGCCTTCAAATGCCAGATGACGTGTAGGGTCAGCCATCTCACGTCCAGGAATAATCTAAACCATTTGGTGAACAAACCCATCCGATCGCCCGGGTGGGCCCTCTCTCTCTCTCTCTCTCTCTCTCTCTCTCTCTCTCTCTCTCTCTCTCTCTCTCTCTCTCTCTCTCTATTCTCCCCTGTGTGAGACTAACCGTTACTATTAGCGAAGCACATATCATCACTACCATCACCACCATGACTATGGAGATCGCCCCCAACGTACGTCCTCATCAGCGCCACAACCCCATTACTATAAACAGCAAAACCAAACCATCATAATCACCACCATTAAAGAGATCATTACTTCCCCTCCCCCCCACCCCCAACCCCGGACAGAACTTTGGAAATCAACAAATTGTCGCAAACTGTTACGGCTTCTACATAATCGCTTCACCAGTTTGTCAGTAATTGGTGATAATTACCGAACAGAGCAATGATGGCCACGACTACAGAATCACTGGATCGTGATGGACTAATGAGTGAGTGAGTGAGTGAGCGAGTGAGTGGGGATAAACGAGTGAGTGAGGTAGTGTGGGGCAGATGAATGTTACATCAAAGGAGGATAATGGTCGACAACCCCAAACACTCAGTGTCTCACGGGTAAAGTTCCCCCTTCTTCTTTTTTTCCCTTATCACTCCTTCCCTTTGATTCCCTTCCCTCCCTCACACCAGTCTCCTACTGTCCCTCTTCCACACCCACCCTTTTCGCATCAATCTCACTCCCTCATTTCACCACCTTAACATCTCTCCCGTCTACACCTCCATTACCATTTCCTTCCTAACACTTCATTAACCCCCCCCCCCTGTTTTTTTACCTAGCCCTAGCTCCCCTTCCCCTCCCATCCATCCATCCTTCTTCCCCTCACCACCAACCCCCTTCATCTGCCTCTCAACTCTTTCACTCTCTCGTCTCCCCAGGTCCTCCGGCCGCCGGGTTGTCGGCCAGCCAATATTTAAGCAGTTGGCCAAAGTTTGCCTCAAGACTGCTGTCACTTCTCTCTCTCTCTCTCTCTCTCTCTCTCTCTCTCTCTCTCTCTCTCTCTCTCTCTCTCTCTCTCCCGATTTAGCTGAGTTTCTCGCTATTTTTCTCTCGTTATTTTCTTTCGTTTCATTTCAATTCTTTGTGTGTGTGTGTGTGTGTGTGTGTGTGTGTGTGTGTGTGTGTGTGTGATTAACCTTCCTATACCCACCGACGCTACCATTGCAACCATCATGGCTCCCAACAACACCATCACCCCCACATATCACAAAACCTCCAGGGCTGCAGCGCACCGCCTCCACACCGAACGCCTCCCACCATCTCTCCATCAACAACACAATCATGATCGCCGAGAAGCGGGAGAATCCCAAGAGAAACAAACACAACCATCGTTCTCAACACAACCACCATCGCCACAACCACCACAACCCTTTACAACCACTGTCACAATCACAGCCGAGGACTTTTATATCCACCACTATCACCATCACAAACCAACAATAACGTAGCTATCACGAACGTCATCCAACAACCAAGGACAACAACCAAAAACACCGGAGCCAACACCAGCACACACACACACACACACACACACACACACACACACACACACACCGTCATCTCTACCAACACCTGTAATACCACCCGAAAAACAACCCCTCCTACCACACCATCTACCACTATCCCGCTGGAATATAACAGCTACTAAACCACAACGCCGCCGCCACCACCACCACGGACCTGTCAACAGAGGGACATGCGATGGTGTGATGGCTGGACAGGGTAGTCCCGGAATATTTCTGTGGGTAACCTACTCTCTCACTGATATGGAGTTACACAAACACACACACACGCACACACACACACACACACACACACACACACACTCACACACACACACATCCTCCCTGAGACAACCTCATCTTTGCAGGAGAGGAACTCCCTCACAGAGATGTACTTCCTCACCGAGACGAACTCCCTCACCGATGCACGCTCCCTCACCGAAACGCACTCCCCCACGAAGACGCACTCCCTCACAAAGACGCACTCCCTCCACATTGAAAATCATTTTCACCGAAACATTCTATCTCCACCCCACCCCCCCCCCCATCCCTTCATAAGAACCTACCCCTTTCTACAGAGAGAGAGAGAGAGAGAGAGAGAGAGAGAGAGAGAGAGAGAGAGAGAGAGAGAGAGAGAGAGAGAGAGAAGAGAGAGAGAGATGCAAACTTTCCCTAACCTACTACCAAATGTTTTATCAGGCAGGCCTAAAAGAGGAGGTCCTCAGCCTGTGTTGTTGTCCTCACTAGGTGGGGAGGGAGGCGAGGAGGGCAAACCTTTCCCCCTCCTCCACCTCCCTCACCCAAGCCCTGATACCAACACCCAGACGGCGGTAAAAAGTGTGAATCTATACAACACTGACCTGTCGTTCGCATTAAAATTCTATCTTGGTATCTCAGCGCGCTAGGAGAGGGAGAGGAGTGACGCGGGCAGCCGATAAACAGTGGGTGATAGTGGGGGGGGCAAAGGCCCTTGGCGGGTGGGTGGCCCCGAACCCCACAGCAGCGGAGGGGTTGAGGTGTGAGGGGTGGGGGCTTCAAGAGAGGAGGAGAACCGTGGGGAGGAACGCAGCGATAGGGTATGCATGGGCGAGTGTGGGCGGGCGGTGACGCCAATGCTTGACCAGGATCGTGCAGAGGGACACAGCCAGCTGGGAGAGCGGCGTGTAGGATAAAAGACCAATCACAGAGGCTTGACGCGGGGGATCAGTCGGCTACACGCAGCCCATCCCGACGTGTTGACCAGAAAGTCGCCTTTTTAACTCGTCCATTACAAAAAAAAAAAAAAAAATGTGTTAATTTTCAAAGCACGTCCATTTTTCTTAGTCTGCCAGTTATTGGGAGACATGGGCGTCATGATTACTGTTCTTAAAATGGACAAGGTCTTACAAAAAAGCATACGGGTGAGAAAAAGAAATGAAAACTGAACAAGTTGTATATATGTGGCTAAACCGACGCTCTGGCAAATCCTTTATTTTGCCGTCTGTAAAAAGAAAGAAAAATATGTTTGTTTTTCAGTCGTTCACAAAAATCTTGATAAAAAGTTTACAGTTATCTGGAAAGTTAAAATTCTCGTCCTTCCAGGGTGGAAAAGTCATGAGACGAGATACTACCACCATCTGTCTACAACTACAATTACCATCACAACCTGCTCATTATTACTACTACAGAAACAACCACAACCCATCTCCATCTATCACCAACGGTCACCACCATACGTTGAGGCAGTTGTTGTTGTTGTGATGGGTAGCGGTGGTGGTGGATGGAGGTGAGGAGGTTATGGTTCATAACCTACCTCCCCTCCTCTCTCCTCATACCTCTATCCACACCACCACCAACAACAACCATCACCATCACCCCTTACAACCACCCAATCCCCTTCCCTTCCACCTACATTCACACTCCATCACCTTCCACTACCACACCGTATCACCTCACAACCCACCTTCCACCACCACAACGCCCTGGGATGGTCTGGCGTCCCGTCCTACGCCAGATGGCCTTCATCCCATCCCAGGGTCGAAAGTTCAGCGGCCCGGGCTGGTGGTGGTGTCTGTGTCAATCCAAAGCGGGGTCACCCTACACGGAGACCCTCGCAAAGTCTTCCCCGCAAGCTGCAAATATGAGGGACAAGAGAAAGCTAAACTCCACGACGTGGGTTTAAAAGACCGCGGGGCTAACTGCTGCAGCTCGGGGAGGTTTGCGGGAGCTGTGCTCCAGCAGGCGATTCCTCCTGCTGCGTCGGCCCGTGTCGCGCAACGAAGAGGACTTCATGACGGCCCGCAACGCGTGAATGATGCGGCTAAATGACCGTCGCTTATTCAGTTCTTTATTTGGCCTACTGTGCATTATTCTGAGAGAGAGAGAGAGAGAGAGAGAGAGAGAGAGAGAGAGAGAGAGAGAGAGAGAGAGAGAGAGAGAGAGAGAGAGAGAGACTGTCTCAACAGGTCTGTGGCGCATATGGTGACTACCCTCACTGCTCATCTAACCCGAGAGAACTGAAAAAAAAAATGAATAAATAATCATCCCTCCAAGGAGTCTACTCTCTCTCTCTCTCTCTCTCTCTCTCTCTCTCTCTCTCTCTCTTACTCTTTGTCAGTCTAACTGGAAGTTTATTTGCCAACTTGTCTGTCAGCATGTTATCTGTCTAATTATATACCTCCCTGTCTGTCTGGCCTGTCCGCCAAGCCAACTCTCTGCCAGTCATTTAACCAATACCCTTTTCTCTTCGGTGAACAAAGTGCATGTTTACGGCCTCAGTAAACAGCGTCGGCGGATGCCTTTCCACCAGAGGCGATGTTACGAAAACAACCCACACGCGACTATCGAACCAAGTTACTCAAAGTTACAGCGGGAGGGGAGTGAGTGAGTGCATGCATAATAAACATGGAAGTACCATAGACCCAAAACCCAGAATTCGTACAGACGATCCACAGAATCACTCACGATCATCTTGCTGTTCCAGAGCCTCAGATCCGCTGGTATCGGCAATACTGACCCCGTCCATATTCCCTTCTGGTCCCTCTCGATCTCGAGAATCCTTCCACCAAACACGCTCCACTACTTTCATTTCATTCTTCCTGATTTCCGCACCAGGACCTTCCAACACCCTTGCTGCTCAGAGGAGCTGTAGTGTGTGCCGTCATCTCAGACCCACAGCGACCTAGGTCACGTTCAAACCTCGGTAACTAAAGTAGAAAATAAACCGTCCCTTTAGCGGGAATTCGTCAAATCCATCCTCTAGTCACGGTGAATACATACGTCAGCCTACTAAGCACCACGAACGGCGCATAAATATCATCAACCACATTAGAAAGTACTGCAGAACCGAAGTGTATAAAGCAGTCGAATTACAGCAATAAAAGGCCCATAAATATCGGCAGTGCAAAACAAAATGAAATATGCTCGTAGTGTGATAGATGGCCATTCTCCGCAGTTGTTGTATATAACCAGGCACACAAGAGAGAGAGAGAGAGAGAGAGAGAGAGAGAGAGAGAGAGAGAGAGAGAGAGAGAGAGAGAGAGAGAGAGAGAGAGAGAGAGAGAGAGAATCAAAACGCATAACTAACTAGTCGTGGAATGCGACAAGGTCCTGATGTTCGAGTCCGGGGAAAGGTTTATGAGGATACTAACATATTCGGGTCATACGGGCCTTCGGCTCCTCACTCCTGCGTAAGGACCCTGTTCAGTGGTATAACCACTCATCCCCGCCATTTTCACATCTTCATGCCATCTACACTGCCGGAACGACTTTGCTACTAAATACTAGTGCATTTCCCCCCTAAAAAATGTCATCCCAGTAGCTATCAATTTCTACCCTGCGAGGGAAATGGATGATCTATTGGCAACTGTGAATGGGGGTTAGCCATCGTGCGTCTGACAACTTTCTGGGTGTGTCTACGAACAGATGGTGGCAGGACCACCTTTTTTGTTGGGGATTAGTCACGCAGTCAAGGCTGGAATATGGAAAAGGACCGAACAGACCAAAGATTCAGTGAGATGGCAGAAGTTGCAGGGGCGCGTTTCTTGGGTTATCCTTCAACTTAACAGACGCAACAGACCCGCCTCAAACAGAAAAAAAGAATGTATGTCATTATCAGGCGGAAGCGTAGTCCTAAGATCACAGAGGACCAGGGAAGCATCCTTGTAATGGTGAGGGAGCCTGGGTGGGTTGCCACAGTGGGAACGAATGAAAGCCATCATTCAAATCCTCAACCATCTACTCACGTGAAGCACCACAATAAACGTAACAAGAAGTAATAAAGTAAGGATGCGAATAACTCCATTTTCAGCCAGAACACGAAGAATACGTCCTAGAAAAAGAAAAGTAAATGCTCATGAACTACGGTAAATCTAACAAACAATAAATACCACGCGCCTGAAACGCGCTATGCATGACATACATATAACACGAGAAATATAACAAGTGTTGAAACTTTCAAAAGCCCCACACAAACACACTGAACCAAATGTAACCCAAACACGAAACACCAGAAACAGGTCAAACACACGGTACAAACACAAGAATACACTACAAACACCCACAGTATGCCCCATACACATGAAACTACTACACACACACACACACACACACACACACACACATAAGAGTCACCTTCGGTAAGGTTGTACCTTGCCAGTGGACGAAAAGGAGTATACAATGTCGCTGAGGAACTTCTCAATCCAAAGGAGTCCATCATTTCCCAGTTAGTGGATGTAGCGCAACCTCGAAGTTGAAGGAGCCCCATAGAAAATGGGGGTCCTGGAGTTACATGGAAAAGAAATACAATCTGGGATTTAAAGGAGAAAGAATACTGCCCCCGTATCTCGTGCGTGTCGGAGAAGGTGACTAATAGTAGCGAGAGAGGGGAGGGGGACTGGAAATCCTCCCCATTTGTGTAAATCAATAAAACTGGGAACAAAAGGAGTCAAGGGAGTATTTTTCAGTTTATGGCGCTACCTCGCAAAAGGCCAGCATATATATATATATATATATATATATATATATATATATATATATATATATATATATATATATATCACAAATAACACCCTTAAAAGACACCCGACTCACACTATACTTATCTAACGTAGTCGACACACATAACCACAATTTCTTCCCTACACACACACACACACACACACACACACACACACACACACACATACTACACCCAACTCTTGAATCAAGCGACCGACCGTTGCCTCCGCAAATATTTTAAGTTCTGCAACACAGCCAGGACCACAACCCTGAGCAAATAGGTGTATAATTCTTATCACTCTAACCCACACTTACCCACCGGACCATCCACGTAAATCAATATCTCTCAACACTATGCCGTTCACTGCACGACTACATCAATACATCACACATGTACCACCTCACAACTCAGGTCTGGCAGTATTTCGCACGCAACTACCATGGTGTGTACAACTGTTCATCACCAGACTGGCTGTACAATTCTATCCACCACGATCACCTCGTACCAATGAACACTCCCACAATCCCGTAATCACGCAGGTGGCGTAAGCTAACTTGCTATTCTATCATCAGGTAAAGCCGACTTAAGTCATGACGAACCACTGGTGTGTTGCACACGGAGGAGGCTCTCTGAGAGGAGGCTGCTGCTGCCGCACTGTATGTGATCTCTCTGCATCAGGCATGAAGGCGTGCGGTTCGGTGGGTAGCAACTGTTTCATGAATCCCACACGAGCCGGTCCAGTCTGGTCTCCGGACCATCCCCTGAGGGTGGCAAAAAGCCATCGTAAACGTCAGGCAATTTGTGCAGCGTAGCCATAACTTGTGTAATCATTCAGAAGAGCTGTCCTGCTCTGGTATAATACTGTCCTTGAACTACTTACTTGCTCGCCGCATGAACGGCAACATTCACATCAGCACACGCCACTTCCGACCCGAAATCTAACCCTTGTAGTCACCAGGACACACCGCATCTCGCGTCCATTACGACGGCGAGTTAACCCCTAGAATGGTCTGAGAGACCCTGTGCGTCAGTCAGGTCATGCGAGACTGAGCTTTGCCATAAAAGACAATTCATGACCCCGTACCTCAGCATAGGTAAAAATAAATGAATTTATGAAAGTTGGACTATCTGCCATTACATATATATATTCAATTTTTCATGGACATGATACAGTAATGGCCGGGATCGTCCAACATTCACGGGGCTAGATATGACTGCACGGTACACACTGTGGGTCATCCACCATTACCCGTCACATGCAACAGCCGCTGGGCCAGTGTGCCAGACGCCCACAGGGGCACACTCAACATTCAGGAGACCCGGCGTTTATCTGTCCCGCACCATCACTCCAACATCTAACATTCAACAAAGGCGAACTAGCCAGCATCACATGCAGTATTCAGCACTGACGACATATGCCAGCCGTCCCCATCATCACCATGCAACATTAAACAAAGCCGGGGGCCAACCGCTGGCGGGGCTTTGTCGTAGAGATTCCCACTACCTATTGGCTCCGCCCGCCCCCGCCTCTCAAACACTAGATTACACCTCCCTAACACCCGGCTCGGAGGAATGACGGAGCTGTGCATAAGCTCCCTTGCGTCTACCGTCATTCCGCACACATATTCTACGCCACAGTGAAACACACTAACCGAAGGGCACTCCGCTTACAAATGGCCACTCTACAATGAAACTCACTCACACAGCGTGCTACTAAGTTCAGCGCGTAAACGATACATTCCTCCGTCAAAGACCTGAGCTACAACGATACACACTCACGCAGGCTAGTTTCTCCTGAGGGTGAAAGAGCCCCTGTAACTCGCTAGCGGCTGCTTACACCGCCGTGGGAGACGCCTGAAGCATCCACTCACGAGTTTACACCATCCATGATGAGTTACACCTCGACGGGAGGCGCCAAGCCCGTCCACTCTCCAGTTACGTAGGTATGGAAAGAGCCTCAACCGTCTAAACCTGAATGACGCCACTGCGGGAAGCGGCTAAACATCCACTCATGAGTTACAGCGCCTGGACCGCACACTTATGAGTTACGCAGCTACCCATATTATCTGGTGCTGCAGACGCCACTACCTCTCCTCCCCCCCAACAAAAAAAATAAATAAATATCAGATTTGTGACCGACACAAGAAGCTGCTGCGGCAAATGTGGCGGGAGCCGCTCAGCTAGAACCATGACGAAGGAAACGAAGTTAAGAAAATGCAAGATCATCCGGAAAGGTCTGTTGGAGAAGCTGCTGGAAGCCGCTGCCCACTGGAAACGACGTCATCAGTACGGACGACAAGGACAGGGACTGGATCCTGTAGTTCCGGATATCTACCAGTCTTACGGCGATACTGGGAGCTCGTCTCTCCTTCCAAAGATCGTCCTCGGACCAGGCAGGCTCCAAGCACACACCTCAGATCAGTCACGCTGCCCGAGGTAGCGGCTAACAGGCGTACATGCTGAGACAACCTAGCTGGTGTCAGGTCAACTTTGCAGATAGCATCTGTCGACCCGACTTCTCGAATTTTCCACTAACTAGTCTTACAAATAATTTACTACGCAGTTTCAGACTTTAAATCATCTTTTTCTAAGCCCCTCAAATTCTAGTGGTGATGTTTTTCAAAGCAGACCAAGTCTGTAACGACAAAAGGGAAGTAGTTCTTGCGTTTAGAACGGGGAATAGGCCCTCCAAGATCTTCTATTCGTAAATCAAGTTATCTCTCCCACCTGCTCTCCAGAGAAAAAGATATTCCACGGATTCCAATCGCTCCCCGTACTTATGATTTTGGGGCATTCACTGCAAGGGTTGCGAGTGATAACTCCACACGTTCCAGCACGACAAGTTCGTTCGCCCTTAGACGTGATGTTAGCAACAAGTATTCATGTAGGAAGAGCGGAAGTAAACCGGTGTTATCATCGGAACTGTCTGCCTTGCTTTGAAGGTTCGTAAAAATCCAGCCAATCATCATCATCTTCGAATACAGTCTTACACTCTCTCTCTCTCTCTCTCTCTCTCTCTCTCTCTCTCTCTCTCTCTCTCTCTCTCTCTCTCTCTCCTGATATGCTAAACTCTAGGGAACTCAACGGTTCTTTTTCCTCATCAGATGAGCCTGGACGTCCAGGAATCCTGAATCTCGCTAACCATCTAGAAAAGCCCATAAAAAGCCCACTCGTCAAGGAAACGGTTCTGGAAATCCTAGAAAACCTGAACTTCCTGACCATCTTATTAGTCACCTCGAGATGATGATGGAAATCCTTGGAACTGAAGGGTTGACCCAGAGGAAAATCCAGCTTCGGAATAACCTTTACAAAAATATTCGGGGATTGTGAGAGCCCTGGATGAGTTCCTTTATGAACGTTCCTTTTCCTAAATATATATATGAAAAAAAAAAAAATCTTTGGAATCCCAAATATCTGTTCATGTTCTAGATGCCACTGGGGTTATCACGGAGACCCCTTTCTTTCTGGGCAGAACAGAGGCTCTGGATGGGGCAGGGACATCCTGGATAAGCTCACGAATAGACCCGTTCTTTTAGGAGAGAGGCTCTGGATATCATGGATAACCTGCTTACTACGTCTCCCCCGTGAGACCCGCTTTTCTGGAAAACGGGGGGGAAAAGGTTAGCTACCATCGCCCCCGGTACACAGACGACCCGGCCCGCGACAATGGCTTTAACGCGGACGTCCAGCCAGATACTCGGTCCATTACAGGCGGAAAATGGCAGCTAAGAATGCGATGAAAGCGAGAGGAGAGGTGGGATAAACAACAGGGATGACGCAGGGAGGGAGGGAGCGAGGGAGACAGGTGGGGTGGGAGTAGAGGGATGGGGGGCGTAGGGTGAAAATGGGCTGGAAAATGTGTGAATTTGGGAGGTGAGGGAGAGAGGGAGGCGGGTGGGTGGGAGTGGGGAGAAGGGTGAAAATGGGCTGGAAAATGTGTGAATTTGGGAGGGAGGGAGGGAGGGGAGGGAGGAAGTGCAGGGGGTCTTGGGAGAGGGAGTGGAAGGAAATGGTTCAGAGAAGGATGTGTAACGGGGAGAGGGAAGAAGAAGGAGAGTAACGATGGGTTTCCAACGGGGGGAAAAAGAAGGGAAGGAACGGGCACAGGGAACAATGGAAGGAGGGGCTGGCCGCAGGGAACAGTCAGGTAGGGAGGAATAGAGTCGACGGAGGAAGGGAAAGAACTACGTACTGGAAGAATGACTGTGTGAGAGGATGGGACGGGGACAGAGAGCCTCCAATAGACGGAATAGTTGCAGAGACAGGGAAGGTGGAGGTTGGGGGGGACACAACGTGTGCGAGGAGTGACAGGCGGCAGGACGAACAGTGTGGACAGAACTCGAAGACACTGGGCGAAGGTGACCAGACACCAGACGAGGAAAGACCGAGTCGCAAGGTCGGACTGAGGGGGATTGGGAAGTACAAAACACGTGATAGGGGGAGAGCCAAGGACACACACACACACACACACACACACACACACACACACACACACACACACACACACACACACACACAAACACACAACTTGTAATAACGAAGGAAAAACATCAAATAAGGCCTGTAATCTGTAAACAGTATAAACAGGAGGAGCACCATCTTAATGAAAATCATAACACTAATACAAGCAGGTGAAATTATATATATATATATATATATATATATATATATATATATATATATATATATATATATATATATATATATATATATATACGTATATGGGCTTTACACATCACGGTATATAGTGTACAATATCCAGGACAACATTAAGCTTGGAACGCTATCACGCGAATCTGTTGGTCTTCGTGGACAGAGCAACAGTAACACGCACCAAGTGCTGGCCTATAGCACTCAACGTGCTCCTACACATGGTCTTTAAAAATGCAAGAGATATCCAGAGTATTACACGTGCTCTGGCGCAGCAGTGAGGCCTCGTGGTACCCTGCGACCCGAGCAGCTGTCTTCCGCGACGAATGACGGTAAAGCTGAGAGACACGTACCCGCCACACAGGCCTACACTGCGAGGAGGAGCATCAACCCAGCTCTGGCCCTCCTTCCCTCCCTCCGTACAAAACTAGGGTGCCCTCCCCCGCCGCCGACAGCCACTACACGCTTCCTACAGTCGACAGAAAAAGTTTTGGGTCGGCGCTAAAATCTCGAGACTCAGTCAGCTGACCGTAAACATTCCCCAGTTTTTCTTTTTTCTCTCTTTCTTTGGGGGGAGGAGGGGGAGGGGGAGGGGGTGTCTGAGGACCACTGGAGGACCAGAGGCTAACATTCCTGCGGCCATCTTCGTAACAGTGCCAGCTCGCCCAGGCCTCACCCTAGCGTCTGAGAGAGAGAGGGAGAGAGAGAGAGAGAGAGAGAGAGAGAGAGAGAGAGAGAGAGAGAGAGAGAGAGAGAGAGAGAGAGAGAGAGAGAGAGCGAAGCTAGTTTCAGATTTTGAGGCTAGTTGGCAGTGGATTTCAAAAGCCGAAATTACTGAACCTAATCTGAAAATGTGGGAGGTCGTGGGAGACTGATGATGGGGTGAACCCGCCAACTGAATCCATGGTTTATATACTTTCTCATCTGTCCACCTTAAAAAGGAACAACACGGAAAACGTCGAAGGACGGAAACGTCGAAGGAGGAACCCTCATATATGTTCTGCCCTTCAAAAGATTTTCTTTTCTTTTTTTGAATCGGTTATCACCAGGATCCCCCAACGACACTGGTGCTCTTCCATGCCAAAAGGGCGTGAGAGAATGAAGGTGGGGAGGGCCAAGCGTGCTGAGGGTGAAGGGAAAGGAGGAATGTCGCCAGATGGGAAAGACCCCTGTAGGAGAGGCTGCTCGGGGAGGGTCAAGGTAGAGGAGAACAAGGACCAGCAAGTTATGCGACGCGACATAAACTTCCCCACCTAACTTCCCACCGTTTTAGCCTATCTTCCTCGGTCTACCGACGGGTTAAAACCATCTCACAGTCACACTCCCATTTCCGTGTGCGTCCTCAGGGCGACAACCCTGTATTTGTTACCTGCACCCCCCTTAATTCCGTGAGATGTATCAGCAGTCACGCGGGCAGGGAGGGATCGATCTGTATACCTGTAGGTAGGGGCGAGACGGCCTGTCCACCACTCCACACGACCACCACCTTGACGGAAGCATCATCACTTTCCCCTAAGGTGCATAAATTACGCACACACACACACACACACACACACACACACACACACACACACACACACACATACATACATATATATATATACATTTTTTTTTCATTACTTTTATGTTCCGTCTTCATCAAACACAAAGAAATTCCCGCTGACCTAAGTATACGTGTGTACTTAGGCAGACCATTCACAACTGAATCTATGATGATTATGTACGAGGGTATCGACCAAGGTGTCTTTCATCCAACTGCTGGTATATCGACCGCTTGCGACCGCAGTACATATATCTATATATACAGTGGTGGTGAGGCCGACCGAGCGAACTGTGACGCCAGGCTGTGAGTGCGGGGTCTGGGTGGCTCAGACACGCGAGGCAACGTTGGGCTGTGAGGGAAGGACTGGTAAGCTGGCAGTCAATATGGCGGGTGAGTAAAACATCAGAAAGGACGGAGGGGGGGGAGGAAAAAAGGAAAAGGAGGTGGGACGGAATCACAAAAGAGGCAGGAGTGATGGTTAAAGGGAGAGGGGAGATAACGAAGTCGTGACACCGTGTTGAAGACGTTGTGTAACTGAGGATAAGGAGACGGAGGGAAGAAATTGGACGGGGGTGAGGGTGGCACACCCACGGGAGGGGAAAACTGGTCTCGATCGTCACCTGTGAATGACGGTGAGGGGAGGAGCACTGGGGGGGGAGGTGGAGGGGGGGAATGGCCGTGCTGGTGAGGGGGGAGGGAGGGAAGGAGAGGAAGGGTGGAGTGGGGAGGGTGGAGGGAGGAAACGAGAAGTAGAGGGGATAGGAGGGGGGGGGGAATAGGAGGGGAGGAGATCGAAAAATTCTACGTTGCGGTCTTCTCTCCTCTCCTTCGTACGCATCATGTTACCTATTAATCGACATGATAACGATTACGGCATATCATAGCCCCAGGCACGTCGGCTTCTATGAAGAAAAGTAAGAGGATTTGCCGGGAGGGAAGGCTCCTGGAGGGTAATTGTGGGGAGGGAAGAGGAGAGGAGGGGGGAGAGAGGCTAAGGGAGGGTGACGGGAATGACTCAGGGCAGGTGGGGACGGAGTTCATTACCACGTAGAGCCACACACGCCACAATAATACCTAATGAGCCTCATCAGCCCCAGGTGACCTACACGGGCCGTGTGCTGCCCCACCAGGCACACGGACTACCAATTAAGAGACTCCCACACGGTTGTATAACACGGGCCGTGTGTGCCGCCGCCCGCTGGTATATACGGCCTCAGCAAGCTTCCAATTGGCCGGCCTACAGAGACCTCCCACAGGGCCCGACTACAGAGGAAGCCTACCCCACTGCCTGTCCACAGAAGCCTCCCACACGGCCGAGCTGAGGAAGCCTCCCACCCGGGTAGACAACGCGGAAACTTCACACCTCTTATTCTGTTTGGACACACTGGGAACCCATTTTAACAAGCGTAAAATGAACGGGACCTTTACGGATCAATCACGAAGCTTAACGAGCGCCTTGTGAAACGACATCCTTCTCTCTTTCCTTGAATTCATCTGATAAAAACCAGGGTTCTGGGGATCTACCTGACACTGTATATCATCCCACGACGCACGCATAATATGAGATGATACGAACTCTTTACACCGCAGCTCTGAACCGAAGGGTGACAGCTGCAAAAACAAACCACAAAGGCCCTAGGCATAAAGGTCGTATACGGAGAACCTAAGCCTGTGGACTGCTGATACATCTTTGTTCGACAGAACCACAGCACCTAAAGGACCCCCCGCTCTAATTACGGTCTTAAATCGAAAAAAACACCGTCCTTCCCAAAGGAAAGCTTTGGTCCGTTGTCCTCGACGAGTCTATGTAAAGAGGGGAGCAGAGGAGTAGAGGGGCGGGAGGGGCATGGTAGGGGAGGTGTCATGGTGGAGGGTGTAAGGAGCAGCGGGATGTGGGGGAGACTGTAGTAGGGTGGGGCTGGCTGCACCGCAGGGTGAGTATGGAGAGAAACACATTCCATCCCTAATAACCGAGAGTGCTCATATACTCCCACGTCATGCACTCAACAGATACTGCTAACATACTCTCACGTCATGTACTCATCCAAATTAAAACTTTACTACTGTAAAGGGAGAGTACACCCCTAGTAAACGTCTGCGTATAGATGTATAGGAGCCAAGGAATAACAACAAAGCAGCCTTAAAAACAACTAGAGAGCACACGCAGAGTGAGAGGAGATAATAATCTCGCCTTACAGAACAAACACCATAGAGCAGGACCATAATTTGCCCGCTGCTACACACACACACACACACACACACACACACACACACACACACACACACACACACACACGCTTTTAATACCATAATAAGACACGGCAAGATGTAGGTGGCTCCTAAGCAGGTTGATGGGAGACTGCCCATTGACACTGGCTCATCTCCCGCGCCACACAAGGATTATGTCACCGTCTAATAACGCGCAGGGAGATGATGGAGGGATGGATAAATGTAAGGCCGGAGTTAACGCTATGGGAGGGAGGAACGAGGGCATCACAAGCGTGGGAGGGGGAGAGGTGTTGGACGGTGTGACTGATGCTCGTGTGGGACACGTCCACTCGCACTCATCTACGTATTTGCTGGCAGGGTACTTACCTTTCAGTGCCCTCGGTCAACTGGGATTCATCCGACTTACCTGTAAAAAAAAAGAGGAAAATGTTAATCTCATATGCAAACAAGAGAGAGAGAGAGAGAGAGAGAGAGAGAGAGAGAGAGAGAGAGAGATAACATACCCCAATCTAGGCCAGGTACCCAATTTTCGATGGAGGATGAATATTTGGGTCGGCTGCTAGCCGTCTGCCGCGCCCCAGGATTCGACCCCGAGCAGAGTCCGTGCGTGATTCACAGACACGTTCACCAGCAATCTCTCCACGTCATACGAGAGATATACCTAGAGTTTACATCAACAGAACAGATGAGAACTTTACGTCAACCCCATGTGTCCCACCGTATCTAGTTTTTCTCGTAATGTGATCCTCACATTTGCTGACACTTCGCATACTTGCAGTCCGCCACAACTTCGATATACAGCAGGTATAATATGTGTGTCTGTGTGTGTGTGTGTGTGTGTTGTCTCCTCTTTTCCTGTCTTCCTCCTCTACCTTCCTCAATGTGGCGGAGAGAAACAATACATTTCACTGTGACAACATTCCATTTGCTAGCACCGAAGCGGAGGACAGACATCACCATCAGAGGATTTTTTTTCCCTCCCACTCCCTCCCTTCAGGAAGACTTCGAGGACGGGGAGGAGGAGGAGGAGGAGGAAAGGGACGCGGCTAGTTGGGGAGACCTGCCCGTTGGCTGACACTCGAAACGGACTTCGAGGTCAGGCCATTCATAAAACTTCCGAAGTGAGGCTCAGGAATAACGCTTGAACCCTCGGGCACGACTGTGCGAACCTTTAGTACGATGGTGTGGCCTTTAAAGGTCTGGTCAAAGGCCACTCCATCTTAATCTAACGGTCGTAACGTCGTGGACTAGGGTCGTACCATCGCGAGCAGCAAGGGTCGTAAATCAACGTGGTGGAGCGGGATAACGTTAGCGCAGTACTAGCTACCAACGCGCCTGTATATACCCGCAGTCAGCTTTATCAATCTTTACCACCAGAGTGGAGCTCTGCCCAGGGGAGTTCCTTCTGTTCTCCCGCCATGCAATATACCCGGGCGCCGCCCCCCCGATATTGCCGGCTAAAATTTTATCCCCACATTTCTTCTTTGACGGCGTGACGCTGTGAACCCGGGCGGACAAGTTGAGCAAGACGAACGAGGCCGCGAGATGGAGTCGAGCCCGCTCCGAATCGATGACGCTACCTACCCCTCCACCGTTTCATCACGCCGTACGAAGAACTTTCCCTCAGGGGTACTGCGAGACCTTACCCATGACCTTCCTCGATACTTAACGTCAAACCAGGTGACCTACCAAGGGGGTTTCTGTGAGACCTCCTCGTAACCTAATACGCGGATATACTCTCCCATGTTGATTAACATGTTACCCAGGGATCCTTCCGGCCGGATTTCTGTAAGACCTTAAGCAAGGATCCCCTTCCATGGTGATTTTGCCATGGTAGAAGTCTCACCGGGAAAACGTAGGAGTTTCGCATCCTTTTACAAACCATGATCGTAACGCTCTATTCCCAGGGTCTGTGGGAAGGACCTGGCTCGTACAGTGTGTATAACATACTATGTTTGCTGGAAGTAATATTAACACTTTGCTTTCCTTTTATCCTACACAAAAAAGAAAAAGACATTTAAAAAAAATAAAAAGCATAAAACTGTTCATAGGTTCATAATAACTGACAATACCATATGATCTGTGACGTTTACATCATTTACAATATTACCATAATCATATGCAACCCCCAGGGCCCCTTTCATGGGGCTCCTGCAAGTTCGAAGTTGCGCTCCACACGAGAGCAAGGTATGGTGGGCTCCCTCGGGACGGGAAGGGAAGGTCCTCGACGACGCACTTCTCTTTTCCCGTCCGCTGACGATGGTACCCTGCAAGTGGTGACTTTTCGATCGCGGCGCTGCCACTGGGCGTATATCAAAAGCGCGGATTCGAGAAAGTGACCGCGTTCGAAACTCACCCTTAAAGTACTATCAAATGCGCGGCAAGGTTAATCCGTTCACTCGCTGTGTCATTGAGAATCATTCGTTGTGTCATAATGCTTCACACTGTTCACCGAGACCACCGCGAGTGTCTGTCTCGAAGGTTTCCTGTTCACAGTGCTGAAGCCCACGGTGCTCACTCTGAACCTGACAGTCAATCCTGTGTTGTCATAACTTTCAGCCTAACCTAACCTAACCTAACCTAAACTAACCTAACCTAACCTACCCTAACCTAAACTAACCTAACCTAACCTAACCTAACCTAACCTAACCTAACCTAACCTACCCTAACCTAACCTAACCTAACCTAACCTAACCTAACCTAACCTAACCTAACCTAACCTAACCTAACCTACCTAACCTAACCTACCTAACCTACCCTAACCTAACCTACCCTAACCTAACCTAACCTAACCTACCCTAACCTAAACTAACCTAACCTAACCTACCCTAACCTAACCTACCCTAACCTAAACTAACCTAACCTAACCTACCCTAACCTAAACTAACCTAACCTAACCTAACCTAACCTACCCTAACCTAACCTAACCTAACCTAACCTACCCTAACCTAACCTAACCTACCCTAACCTACCCTAACCTAACCTACCCTAACCTAAACTAACCTAACCTAACCTACCCTAACCTAAACTAACCTAACCTAACCTAACCTACCCTAACCTAACCTAACCTACCCTAACCTACCCTAACCTAACCTAACCTACCCTGACCTAACCTAACCTAACCTAAACTAACCTACCCTAACCTAAACTAACCTAACCTAACCTACCCTAACCTAAACTACCTAACCTAACCTACCCTAACCTAACCTACCCTAACCTAACCTAACCTAACCTAACCTACCCTAACCTAAACTAACCTACCCTAACCTAACCTACCCTAACCTAACCTAACCTACCCTAACCTAACCTAACCTAACCTAACCTACCCTAACCTAACCTAACCTAACCTAACCTAACCTAACCTAACCTAACCTACCCTAACCTAACCTAACCTACCCTAACCTAACCTAACCTAACCTACCCTAACCTAACCTAACCTAACCTAACCTACCCTAACCTAAACTAACCTAACCTAACCTAACCTAACCTACCCTAACCTAACCTAACCTAACCTAACCTACCCTAACCTAACCTAACCTAACCTAACCTAACCTACCTAACCTAACCTACCCTAACCTAACCTAACCTAACCTAACCTACCCTAACCTAACTAACCTAACCTAACCTAACCTAACCTACCCTAACCTAACCTAACCTACCTAACCTACCCTAACCTAACCTAACCTAACCTACCCTAACCTAACCTAACCTAACCTAACCTACCCTAACCTAACCTAACCTAACCTAACCTACCTAACCTAACCTAACCTAACCTAACCTACCCTAACCTAACCTAACCTAACCTAACCTAACCTAACCTAACCTAACCTACCCTAACCTAACCTACCCTAACCTAACCTAACCTAACCTAACCTAACCTAACCTAACCTAACCTACCCTAACCTAACCTAACCTAACCTAACCTACCCTAACCTAACCTAACCTAACCTAACCTAACCTAACCTAACCTAACCTAACCTAACCTAACCTACCCTAACCTAACCTAACCTAACCTAACCTAACCTAACCTAACCTAACCTAACCTAACCTAACCTAACCTAACCTAACCTAACCTAACCTAACCTAACCTAACCTAACCTACCCTACCCTAACCTAACCTAACCTAACCTAACCTAACCTAACCTAACCTACCCTAACCTAACCTAACCTAACCTACCCTACCCTAACCTAACCTAACCTACCCTACCCTAAACCTAACCTAACCTAACCTAACCTACCCTAACCTAACCTAACCTAACCTACCCTAACCTAACCTACCCTAACCTAACCTAACCTACCCTAACCTAACCTACCCTAACCTAACCTAACCTAACCTAACCTAACCTAACCTAACCTACCCTAACCTAACCTAACCTACCCTAACCTAACCTAACCTAACCTAACCTAACCTACCCTACCCTAACCTAACCTAACCTAACCTAACCTAACCTACCCTAACCTAACCTAACCTAACCTAACCTAACCTACCCTAACCTAACCTAACCTAACCTAACCTAACCTAACCTAACCTAACCTAACCTAACCTAACCTACCCTAACCTAACCTAACCTAACCTACCCTAACCTAACCTAACCTAACCTAACCTAACCTACCCTAACCTAACCTAACCTACCCTAACCTAACCTAACCTAACCTAACCTAACCTAACCTAACCTAACCTAACCTACCCTAACCTAACCTAACCTAACCTAACCTAACCTAACCTAACCTAACCTACCTAACCTAACCTAACCTAACCTAACCTAACCTAACCTAACCTAACCTAACCTAACCTAACCTAACCTACCCTAACCTAAACTAACCTAACCTAACCTAACCTACCCTAACCTAACCTAACCTAACCTAACCTAACCTAACCTACCCTGACCTAACCTAACCTAACCTAACCTAACCTAACCTAACCTACCCTAAACTAACCTAACCTAACCTACCCTAACCTAACCTAACCTACCCTAACCTAACCTACCCTAACCTAACCTAACCTAACCTAACCTACCCTAACCTAACCTACCCTACCTAACCTAACCTACCCTAACCTAACCTACCCTAACCTAACCTAACCTAACCTAACCTACCCTAACCTAACCTAACCTAACCTAACCTAACCTAACCTAACCTAACCTAACCTAACCTACCCTACCCTAACCTAACCTAACCTACCCTACCCTAACCTAACCTAACCTAACCTACCCTACCCTAACCTAACCTACCCTAACCTAACCTAACCTAACCTAACCTACCCTAAACTAACCTAACCTAACCTAACCTACCCTACCCTAACCTAACCTAACCTAACCTAACCTAACCTAACCTTTCATAAAGGACTGCAAGGACAAGCCTGTACTAAGGTGCAAGAAGAATATACTTACAAGGACAAGCCTATACTTACTTAACAAATATATTTTTCCTGCTTAAAAGTCCTACTTCCACCTCCCCGTGGTAAGCAGGGGGCAACAGATGATATCATCTGGCTAACGGAAGAGGTGAACGATCGTTAATGAACGTATAAACAATCGGACTTAGATGTGAGTGATAAAACGCGCTTTTGACTTAATATTCTGCCGCGCTTTTGATAGCAATATATCAGCAACGTTTGCCGCGCTTTTGATATGCCAATCCGCGCTTTCGTAAAACGCCGCTGCCACTTGGAGGCGGAGTTCAGGAACACTTCAATTTAACCATACCCTTAAGTAACCACGAAGTGCAAGCGCATCACAAAGACACTTCATCAACTCCGCGAGTCTGCTGACAAATATTGGTAGTTAGCAAAATGTAAAACTATAAAATGTATCACGAATGCTTGTAAACTCCCGCGAGCATGTTTATATATATTATCCTAAAAAGATAATTGAATTTTGTGCACCGAATTTTCAGGGGATACACCTCTAATCCCCGAATATTTGTTTACTGGTATTGTGTCTGGGTAGAAGACCAGAAAACATTTCCAAATGGTAAATATTTATCCTCCTGCAGGAAAATATCGGTCACCAAAGGCGGGTACAGCGCAGCTGGTTTAAAGAGACTGCGTCCCCCTTTCGCAATAAAAGTGCAGCTCTAATTAGAGTTACAGGTTCAGTCTATTTCGAAGTAACGTTTTGTTATAGTCACATAGCGACGTGTTTGCATCGCCAGGTTCCTGGAATATGCAGCAAATGTCAGCCACTTACACACATGATTGGCTTGAATGATTTACTCTGTCTTGCCTTCTTTAATCAACTTGATAATCATCTGGCGTCTACACGACCACAGAGCGCGCGACTTGCTTCGTAAGTCTGGCGGTGAAACGGGAGGCCCTCGGTGCTACAGGTTGCTGGCAACGTACAGGCCACGAGAGACCCACAGAGTTATGGCAACTTCTCCCGGCCACAGCTACAGGCAACAGTGTATCACGCAAGGGAAGGCATATTCCTACGTCTAACTTCAATACTACCATGCCGGCAGTGGTTGAAATTCAACCGTGAAGTCACTACAAGTTTATAAGTTTAAGAGACAAAATCGGGACTCGGCGAGAGTCACAGATCAGAACTTCATATCATAGTACCCTCCCTAAACTTTAATGACAGGACGTGAAGTCACAGTTATTGGGTTAGACTATCATCAGCAGACTGGCTCGTTGCAAAACAACGCATGCATCACCCACCAGTCTCCGTCCCCCCCATCCCCTCCCGGCCTTTGTCCCGCGCGCCGTGGCTGGCTCGTCCACAAGGTGTATGCCGGGAAACAACGGACCTTGGTTCCACTTTCAAATCAGTTCGGCGACGGACAAAGAGCTCTTGCGTGCATCTCTCAGTGTGCCGGGCAAGGAGACCTGGTCGTCTCTGCCTCTAAACATGTTAGTAAACTTATCTGATTAAGAGCCTTTATTGAATACAGTTACCAACATCTGTTTTCTGAGAATATTATGCGAAAGTGTGAGTGACCCTCATCTGTCTTCTTCAACCCCCACAGTTCAGGGTTGGGGCCCTACCTCACGATGTTTTGGAGGGTCCTCTACCCTCAAAACAATCCCAAAGCTCCGTCTGGGCCCCAACAGCTCGGTCTAGGACCAGGCTGTCGTGTTACTACCCTGCTCCATCGGGCTTCTGAACGCCAAAGACTCGCTATTGTTGGGTAATGTGGATAGTTTGCGTATACACAGAACTGCTTTGCTTGGGAGTTGTATGTGAAAGTAAATGGATGACTGTCGTCTGCTCGGGAAGTATATGGATGATGAAAGGTGGTAAATCTATATGACCCTAAGTGAATTGTCAGGGACGTATACGGATAATTAAAGGTTATCTATTAGACTCATTCAGACAGTTGTGAGAGGCTGGACGCATCCGGTAACATACTGTGGCTGAGCGTCAACCAGGAGGAGTGTTCACGACACAAAAGCCTGGTGTTATCACACTGTCTCACCCTCTCTCTCATCTGCCCCGGTAACCGGAGAACCTGTGGAACGTTAATGAGCCGAAGCTCTGTGTGCCGTCACCAGCCTCATCCGACACTACACACACACACACACACACACACACACACACACACAGTAATGGTGCCAGTGAAAAGCGAAGAGGTTTACATCAGCTAAAATGGGGAGACAAAGGTGCTCCAAAGATGGTCTGCTACATGGTTGATGAAGTTCAACCCAAGTAACCAAGCAAATGTAATAAAGATACGATAGTGTGAAAGAGGACGTCAATACGGATATATCTGGCATGGAATGACCTGCAGGAATCTCTGTGTGAGGGAGGAGCTCGGGAGTTACCATCGTTCAGCACTATCGCCAGCCCCCCACATTACAAGACCAGTAGCAAATATCAGAACAGCATTGAAGTATATAGATGGAGAAACATTGAGGAAGCTGTTCACATCTTAAAGAATATGCTTCTGAACTCCCCTGTCGTACAATAAGAACTGGTACTGTTACTAATACTTCAACCTCCAGCAACACCAGCAAATCCCTGAAAACATTACGCTTACACCACTAACCCTCACCTCACATCGCGTGCCCCCTTACCCTACCACCAGAATGTGCAGCCAACTAACGAATGGACATAAAGAGAGAAAAAAAATAAATGTTCGATCTGAAAAATAAACAATAAAAGCTCATCCTGTCTCTCCCATTAAGGCAATGACTGTAGTAACTGCACGAGAAAAATCACAGGTTCTGTCATGTTTTTTTCCTTACGAGGCAACAAATTTCGGAGGTGAAGACTTTTGCATTTCCTTGCACATGGACTCTTCCCTACCTTCATATCATGCAACCACCTACCAATACAATACGGGTAGAGCCTGTAAAGTGTAGAATTTGAGGAGGAAATTCCAAGATATTTCAAATTACGGCTTTACATCGTGGACACATGTCGTAAGTAACAAGGGTTGACGATCCCACGAGAAAGTTCTCGTATTGCTGAGGAAGCTACCTAGGGTCCTCAAGCCTCCCCGGGGTCATGACCTCACCTGTCAACCCTCTACCATGTCTGGACACGTCAGTCACACCGACTGCTGTTCATGTGGTGCCTAACACCCGCGAGCAAGAGGGTACGACCCGAGAGTACGATGTTACAACGACCCCTCAAGCGCGACAATATGTTGAGGACGAAGGTACGGCCCTCGGTTTTCATCAGTTCCCTGAAAGCATTACAGTGTAAGAAATTTTCACTAAGTTTCAGCAATCATCGGGATTACTGCTGATAACAGAATCATAAAATTCCTATTGGATAATGATAAACGTAATGAACCATTCTTTACCTCCACACAAGAGAAAATCTTTAAGCGCTTGGGGAGAAAAATAGCACATACTTTGAATCAAAAATCTAGAATAATTTTTTTCTCCCCAGGGGACTATCCTCTTAACATTTTTTCTTCTCTTTTTTTTAACAAAATATCTAAAGTAAGGACGTATTCAAACACACACAAAAAAAGGCCTATGATAAAAACTAAAATTTAAGGAAACTCCACAGGACTTCTACAGATCCGCCACCCATTCAAACTTCTCTTAATCCACCTTGTGACTCCACCCCTGACGCTCCACTCCCATAGCCGCGCCACACCACACTCCACCCTTCACTCCGACACGACTCTTAAAAAAGAAAACTACTCTCCTTTTTTTTTTTTCTCGATTAATTCCAGGCGCAGCACCGTGGCTATCATGCCGGCTATTGACCCCGGTACCAGGAAGTGAACGCTGTTCCTGTGATAATACCGGTATTATACAGAGCATTATGTATGACGGAGAACCCAGCGTTATCAGGTAGGAAGTATAATGCAGGCTATATCATTGCCAGTTTATACACACACACACACACACACACACACACACACACACACAGCGAGAGAGAACATACTGGGCGTACTTGTGGCTCGAGGGAACTGGCATGCAAATCGTATGTCGCACGATAGCCATCTACGCCACCACTGACGCCTCTCGTCACGTGGATAAAGGCAATATCTCGTGCGATATAATTCATGTAATTCACAACAACCGATGGAACTTTTCTAGCACGCGGAGCAATTATACAAGAAAACTTATCAATTACGTCCACTGCAACGCCGCTGTCAGGCCGAGAGTAATGAACACATACAGAAAACGATGAAGGTAATTTGCAGGGAACACTGTGCTGTGTTGCTGTTAGTTGACCCTACCATGAACCTTTCCCAGGGTGCTTCTATCTGCCTGTGAGCACCGCTGTGGCTACTTGCGGGAACAAGACTATGGAAAACGAATAGATATCTGGGGACATACGGCCAAGAAAACAATATTAGGAGGACAAGATGATCAAAAAAATATAGACAAAAATATTTACAGGGAGACAAGGGATAGCAAAACAAAAACAAGGGATGCAACACTATAGATATATAAAAAAAAAAAGATAAACAATAAAGAGAATCAAACAAGATGGGAAAATAAAAACAAAACAGATACTGAGACAGATAAAGGAAGGGAAAACAATAAACCTAAATCTTACAGTCAGTCCTATCAAATAATTGATCTTGGCGGACGAAGATAAGGTCTGGCGGGTCATCCCGTCGGTTACCGTCCGGCTGTTGCTGGGCTGGACACACCCACCCACCCAACGCCCACCACGACTGGATAAACACTCCCTCCCTCCCCAAGTCGAGCTCTGAAGCCGCGAGTGCCAGTTCCATAGCGTCGAACATGGTACTCTTGAAGCCTCGAGCACAGTTTCGAAGTCCCAAACATAGTTTTTTGAAGCCTATGGCACAGTCTGAAGTCTCGAATATAGTTTTCAAGCCTTGAACATATTCTTAAATCCTCGAGCATCGTTTTGGCGCCCCAAGCAAAGTTATGAAACTTCAAACACAAGGTTGAAGCCCCGAGCTCAATCATGAGGTCTCGAGCTAAGTCTTGAAGCCTTAATTGATGTAAAGCCTCGAGCAGTTCTCTTACCCCTGACAAAGTTTTGAGGCTTCGAACACAGTTTTGAGGCCCCCGGGCGCAATTCTGAAGCCCACGAGACTTAATTCTGAATCATCTACCACCCTTTTTTTTTTAGAGTCTCGAACACAGTTCTGATGCCTCGAACAGGTTTCTCTCAACAGACCGAGCAATCCACCCGCCCTTGGATTAAGAAATACAGCCACAAAATTCTCAAACAAATCCCAACGGGATACATACGAAAACAAAACAAAAAATACTACAATACCAAGAGCAACCCCGTCCCTCCTCCGGCTAACCCGGGTGTTGACAGATTACAAGTGTCTCTTTAGGTTCTAGGAGGGGTCTGCTTTGGTGACGGTAATGGTCCCTGAGTACGACGATAAGACCCTTAAGTATAATGGCCTATCCTTCGACCTGTGTGTTCAAAGGTCGCACCGCTTGGGGGGGGGGGGTCTAGAGAGAGAGAGAGAGAGAGAGAGAGAGAGAGAGAGAGAGAGAGAGAGAGAGAGAGAGAGAGAGAGAGCAGTCACACCATCAATGTCCACCTGAGGCCGATAATTAGAGGTCAATCCTCGTACATCAAGTGCTGGCCGCAATTATACAAAGACCCTCGATACAGACTCCACCGGAGGTGTTAATTAGCCGACAGATCTACAACACCAGCGTGAAAAGGAATATTTCCTGATAAGCATCCACCAAACACTCGAGTCTGAGAGTGCAAAACGGGGGAAACAAAAAAAAAAAACAAAAACAAAAAAGAATGACCGAGTCTAATAATTTACGGACCTAATTAGCACCTACAACAACACTATGAAATGAAATTAAACATATTGTTCACTAATGAAACGGTGCAATGAATCTGATCGCATTGTCCACAGTCATTATATGGAGTAACAATGCACTATCAACACTGCACAATCAGAGAGTACATTTGTACAGCAATGCCGACGCCTGAAAAAGTAATGAGGAGCTAACGAAGCACTATCACCCCAACTGTAAAATGAATCAGTACGCTTTACATGTGAACAGCAACGTTACCAACCAGAACAGTGGCTCCCAACATTTCACGAAGGTCGCCGCAAACCTTGGTATCACTGTGAGGCATCACGTAACACCCCCCTCCCCCCTTTTTTTACCCCCCTTCCGAAATAGTGGCCCAGTCATCTGTAATTCCTAATCTTTATATTCACTTCGCCGCTCACGTACCCTACCAACCCTTCCCCACCCCCATGAGGCTTCACGCACCCCTAACGGGGAATCCATGAAGCCCCAGTTCTGAACCGCTGATCTATAGCGTGAACCCCAGCGCCAACGTAACGAAATTACGAGGGCGAAGTTCACCCATCACTCGCACGGCTCTATCGCTACTGTCTAGTATAAAACAGCCGGTTCACTTACACACACACACACACACACACACACACACACAACTGATAAATACTATTCCAGTGAACCTAAGACGCACTACCGATGTCTCTCTTTGTTTTCCCCTCCACCCAGTTCGAGAACACATTTTTAAATTGAGTCGACAACATGTCTTCTCAATGAGGTCTGGGATCTCGAAAGTTTCTCAAGTGGTGAGGCAATGGCGAGACGGATGAGGATGAGGAGTGACAAGTGAGGAGGATTCGTGGGACCAGGACGGAAGGAGCGAGGGAGGGAGAAGGAAGGAGGATACGTCGGGCTGGCAGGTTGAAGAGGCGGCAGGAGAGGACGGAGGGAAGATAGCAAAGCGAGGATAACCGGAGAGGAAGACGAGAAGAGAGGTAACGGAGGAACGAACGGGAGAGAAGATGGGAACAACAGGAAGTAATGAATGAGAGAGAGAGAGAGAGAGAGAGAGAGAGAGAGAGAGAGAGAGAGAGAGAGAGAGAGAGAGAGAGAGAGAGAGAGAGCAAACAGTACGAAGCGAGGAAATGATAAAAAAAAAAAAAAGGGGGCGTGGAGCTCACGGGCACGAAAAGGGAAGGGAGTGAGCGATTATACCAGGGAAGGAGGAGGAAGAGGCGGAGGGGAGGGAAGGGGGAGAGAACTCACGATGGATCGATCACAAAGTCTGGGGGTGAAATAATGAGAGCAAAGAAATGAGAAGCGAGGCAGGAGATTGAAATTTAAGCACTGCAAGAAGTTCTCTTGATAAAGTTAGAGCAAATTATGAAGACCTCTCGCCACAGTTCGCGACGCCTCTTACACAACCCCCCTAAGGAAACCCCACACCCCCCAAACCCCACCCTCACTTTTTTTTTTTGGTAACCTGCCGTAGCCTTGTACGGTCTCCGTCCATCTCTCCAGGCCCCAAATATCGCCTTAACTTTGACATTGGAGTTTTAATACAAGTATTCAGATCAAAGCATTTCATCTCGGCCGACTTGGGTCCTCATTATGAGGGTTAAATAACAACGCGGGACAAGTACACCCCCCCCCCCTAAGGGCACGAGTGTCGTCCCTGATACGGGACGGGTGGTGGAACAGAAATCAATAGTGACCACGTTGCCAATTACCGCCCCCCTTCTTTACGCTGTCGGAGTTATGGAGTGGCCGATGCATTAGTCATTATTTCCCGCGCCAGTAATTCCTAACAACTGTGTGCATAAATCCACGCCATAATGTGCCACCCTTCATCAGCCTTGTTCATGCTCTTTTCCAAAGATCTTTCAATAAAGCAGGTCGTCCATACAATCAACACTCCTGTTTGGAAGCTGGTGGGCGAAACGCCGCATACATATGTTCTGACGAGGACATGCGGACACGAACACACAAACACGGAGTTCTTCCTTCCCTCGCGGCGGCGAGACTTTACTCAGAAAACAAAGGATGAACAATGACGCACATATTGTGTCACGTTCTGAGAGAGAGAGAGAGAGAGAGAGAGAGAGAGAGAGAGAGAGAGAGAGAGAGAGAGAGAGAGAGAGAGAGAGAGATACGACGAGCCAACTGTTTGCCTTCGTGGAATGACCTAAACCTCTCCCCTTCCGTGGTAAGAATGTTGGACTGGACTGCCTTCCCTCCCTCCCTCCCACGCACCCCAACATTGAGGCTTCCATCCTCTCTCTCTCTCTCTCTCTCTCTCTCTCTCTCTCTCTCTCTCTCTCTCTCTCTCTCTCTCTCTCTCTCCTTCACATGCTCCTTTCACACCCACCAACCCAATAAGCAGAGCAAACTTCTCTTTCTTATCTTCCTTTCACGATATCTTTTGGAAGCGGACCACCCCACCCTGCCTCCCCCACAACAGCTCACGTCCTCGACAGCCCATGCCATCACCCTTTGCCCTTTCCACTCCCTTCACTACCTCTTCTGTTCCTTTTCTTCCATGGCTCATTTTCTTCCAGAGCTCATTACCCTTCCACTTTCCTCTCTCTCTCTCTCTCTCTCTCTCTCTCTCTCTCTCTCTCTCTCTCTCTCTCTCTCTCTCTCTCTCTCTCCTTCCATACTCGTTCCTTCCCTTCTACATCACACCCACTCTCTTCCCAATCCTCCGGCTTTATCTCTCCGCTCTTAATCTTCTCCCTCTTCTTCCTCCACACCCCACCTAGCCACACCTTCCCCGTCTCTATCTCTCCCTTCAAACCGACATCTAACTTCCTTTTTTTTTTTCTCTCTCTCTCTCTTTTCATCTCGATTGACATGAGTTGCAATTTCATCATTCCTCCACTTCATCACAGCAATCAAGACGTCTTACATTATTTTTCCTCCTCGCTTTTTCTCACGTCTCAAGATCCTGATATTAACTCTCACTGATCTGTGTTCTGATCTTCCTCATTCCTCCTCTTTTCCCATCCTCTTCTGGTGCGCTGTTTTTTTTTTTCTTTTTCTTCCCATCTTCCATCTTGCTCTCTACCCTTCTCTCATATCGTCTGGGTATCGCTTTTTACCCTCTCACTTCCAGGGTATTTGGTATCTCGTCTTATCTCTTACTGATTTCTCATCAGCTAACACCTCACCTGTCCTCGTCCTTACGTTTTTTTCCTCTCTATCTGGGTGTCTTATTCCATTCATTCTCTTTCAATTTTCCCCTATCATCTTTCTTACTGTTCCTGCACTACAAGCCTTCCTTCTTTCTTGATACCTTCAATCCCTCATTCTTGACTCGTCTTTTTGCTATTATCTTCTTTTCTCGCCCGTCTCCGCTAGTTCATTCTTTACCCCTTTGCTTCCCCCCCCCCCAATCTCCAACCCTCCTAATCTTCCTTTGTTCATTATTTGTTTCGTTTCTTATTTGCGCTTTTCAAAATCTTCCCACTTCATTTGGCCCTCTCTCAATATCTTTTTGATTTTCACTATTTGCTCTCTCTCTCTCTCTCTCTCTCTCTCTCTCTCTCTCTCTCTCTCTTGACTCCTACTCTCGCGAGTCTCCTTTATGCCCACCTTCATCCATTTCTTTCACTGGAGTTTTTTTTTTTCATCACTTCACAAGAGGCTGGTTTCATCACTACCCCACCTGTCCATTATGCCGTCTCTCCCAGTAGGTCTCCTTCACCGTCGTCCCCGCGTCCGTCTAGTTCACCTCTTGAGCTCTTTCTTCCTCCCCTTCCTTCTGACTTGCGTTATCAGCCTCCTCATCTTCCCCTCCGTCGCGTTCCACCACCTCCGGGAGAGGGGGGAGGGGGCGCCCAACCTGACACTTTGATATCCAACGAATTTCTTCGCTTCAAATTCCCCCCCCCCCCTCCCTATTTTGGTGGTACAGTGTGCCTCTCTCTCTCTCTCTCTCTCTCTCTCTCTCTCTCTCTCTCTCTCTCTCTCTCTCTCTCTCTCTCTCTCCAAAGTAAGCTCAGCGTCCCTCCTCTACCACTATAGCAAGCCCAACACCCCTTCGCTACCACCATCAGCTTAGCGTACACCAGCCCAACCTCCTCCCACCTACGCACCCTAGCTAGCACCATAATAAGCTTAAGGGTCCCTCTACCACCACCACCACCGCCACTAGCGGAGCGACATTCCTCTACCACCATAAGCATAAGCAATATCTCCAACTCCTTTGTCAGCAAAATAACCATAATATCCCCGATGAAATTGGCGCGCGCTGAGCTCGTGGCATCAGACGCCTCAATACGGGTCTTAGGAGACGCTGGTGGCGCGCGCTAAACCCCGGTAAGATGGTTGACTGCGATGACGAAAACATAAGCAGCTTGCCAGGTCATGTGATATCTGGCCGGGCAAGAAACACGGAGACTGCATCTTCCGTGACGCTCACGGCGCCGTGGCGTGCAGCATCCATATGTGGCAATCCATAATACGTGTACGATGACAAAAAGCGATTCAAGGGTAGTTAAAGAGATATTCTCACCTACCTTCAATGAAGAGGACACCGAAGCAACCAGCGGCCAACCGTCTACTAAGACCTATAAAAGCCATCCACTGCACCATTCAAGAGGTCCAACCAATCAAACCCAACCGGCTAACCAGCCACACTCTCTAGTCACACAAAAACAAAAGAGATAACTAACCATTCACTAACTAACCGGTAAAACCCACCAACCTAACCACCTCATGAATACCCTCCCAATTACCCAACCACAATCCCAAAAGCAACCATCCAACAAGTCGACGAATTAGCCAGCCACCAAACTACCAACCACATACTACCCAGACACCAACCATCTTGTGGATGAAATGAACCAAACTTTTTACTGATCAACCAATCGACCAACCCACCTACTCACCTACCAATATATCGACCTATCAATCAACAGATCTTTAAGACAACCACTCTCAATAATTATGACCAAGTCACCACTTACCTTTCTTTATTTTTTTTCATTTTGACACCGGTGCAGTAAAGACAAGATCCCGCGGTCTCTTATCGCTCCTCCTGTGCCCAGTTCTCTATAACAAAAGTTTTTCCCTCAATTTGCACTTCGCTTCCACATTTAGAGTTTCCACTGTTTGACCCGTCTCAAAAGTTTTTATTGCGCTCACCATCATCCACGTGGCTCCCTCACCATCCTCCTCCTCTTAACTCCCTAGCCATCTATCATTTGGCTTCATCACCATCATCCACGTGGCTTCCTCACCATCCCCCTCTCTCGGTTCCCTCACCATCCACCACATGGCTCCCTCACCATCCATCACTCTCCTCCCTCACCATCCTCCTCTCTCTGCTCCCTCACCATCCTCCTCCTGGGTGCGTCACTGGTTCATTCGCTTCTCTAAACACTTGGCTATTGACGGGCTCTCCTATCTAAGCACACGGCACTTGCTCTTTCACTCCACACATCCACACCGGCTTTCCTCCCGCCCACATGCCCACACGCCCTCACTACGGCCACAACTTCTCTCTCTCTCCGCTCATCACTCGTCATTACAACCTACTAAGGTACCCCTTCCTCCTACACCAAAGCCCATATGCGCACCAAATTATTTCTTTGCGATTACAGGTGAAAAATGACAAGTTTACTCTCTCTCTCTCTCTCTCTCTCTCTCTCTCTCTCTCTCTCTCTCTCTCTCTCTCTCTCTCTCTCTCTCTGTATGTATGTGTGTGTGTGTGTATGTGTGTGTGTGTGTGTGTGTGTGAGTGTAGCGTTACCAATACACTCGTACGGCTGCTACGGAAGCCCTACACTTGACCTTGATTGACCTATGATCCGCAAGCTGCAGCGTGACACTTGACTCCCCCGCTCCACACCTGAACCATAGCTCGGTCGTTAGCAAAGCAGCGCCTCTCTCTCTCTCTCTCTCTCTCTCTCTCTCTCTCTCTCTCTCTCTCTCTCTCTCTCTCTCCCCTTTTAGGAAGCCACCGACCAGTATTACAACTACTGGTGTACTGCCCGCACTGGGCATCGGTAGAGTTAGCCTTGACTACGCAAAGTGAACCATCACTTCAGTGGTTGTCTTGTGTCACTCCTATGGCCACAAGCATGGTGACAATCTCTCCATCCCACACAAAACACTCGACGTCACGTAACTCGCACGACTAACATGTTCTTCGTGACCCATATTTTCCTGCGGTGAGCGCTACGTGCTAGTCCTGCCTAAGGCCAAAATCTCGTCGTTGGGACACGTAGATATGTATATGTACAATTTCTCCCACTGGAAAGCAGGCAAGAGAGTTCACTGTCCATTTGCCAAAAATCAAACCCCCTAAAGGACATACTGTACTGCGGTGTCGTCTGTAATTAAGGTCGTTATCGGAAAACACTGCAAATATATATATATATATATATATATATATATATATATATATATATATATATATATATATATATATATATATCAAAATCTACACTACTTGTTTCAATGAAACCCACTGTACCATCCATTCTAGTTCCTGCTGACGCCCTGTATTCACTGTCTTAGCATCAGAGGTGCCAGACCCTTCACATCGAGTACTGGCGACACCTAAAGCGTGTATCAGACTTCACGTCCAATGTTGGCGGCGTCTGTGACATCAAAAGGCCTATCGTCGGGCGCTGGTGCCGAGGTGTCGGAGGCTACACTTCGGGTGTTGGTGATACCTTTGATATCAGACGCTGCACATCGGGTGCTACACGTCGGGTGCTGGTGGTTTATGTCGTGCGAAGGGCTACACATTGGGTGTTGATGGTACCATTTTCATTATGCTGGAAGCTCCAGTCTCGGAGATAAGCCCAAATCGGTCTACATCGAAGCCAAGCCTTCAATGAAACGTGAAGAGGGTTTGGTGAGAGGGAGAAATATGGAGAGAGGGAGAATTGCTCTCAAGAATTTCGGAAACAACGGAAAACCTTTTCAAGAGAGTTCAAAAACCTGGCAGGCCACAGTTGTTAGGAAAGACACGAGGGGGGTTTACAAAGCAGCCCAAAGCTTCGAGGAGTGGGGAAAGAAAACAGTCATCAAAACCACCCACCCCTGAGTTGCCAACAGCAATTGTGTGACGTGGTGGATTGCCGAGTACTATGTGTGTTAACTAATGGCGGGGGGAGCACACAAGCAGCAAGCTCTCAACCGCGGCGTACGGTAAACGGGTAGAGTTGCCGGGCTTAGAATGGGAGATAAGCGGAGCAACTGTCTAGAAGAGAAGAATTTTTACGGCATCTACAACAGCAGGTCTCTTAAGGGCAGGCTGAGCCATCTGAGTCACGTGAGATCCCCAAGATAGGTGAGATGTTTGACATCCGCCGAGTTAAGTGGCGGAATTACAGATCCATCAAAAGAGATAAGAAAGTTGTGAGGAGTTAGAGAGAGAGAGAGAGAGAGAGAGAGAGAGAGAGAGAGAGAGAGAGAGAGAGAGAGAGAGAGAGAGAGAGAGAGAGAGATGAGCAGAAATTGGGTTCGAGAGGCATTAAACTTAACTAGGTCCCGTCTACCCCATTGAGATACCCTGTCTTTATCTGGGTAAATGGACGAAGTTGTGTCGAGACGAGATGCAGATCAAGCCAGAGAGGACGGAGTAAGTCAGGAAGAAGCGAGGGAGTACAATGTAGAGGCGTCGGGATGCGAGCGTACTCGGCTATCTGTTGACGCAAGGATATCGCTGATAGGAAGGGCAGGTAGTGTGGAAGACTGAACCCCCGAGGGAAACCGCTGCCGATAGGGAAAGGGGAAAGAGGTGAATCCATCACCAACCATGGAAACTGATCGAGCAGAGAGGAAGCTAGATAAGACGGAACAATGAGAGGGAGGGAAGCCAAACGAGGGGGAGCCTGGAGATGAGACCCTGATGCCATACCCTGTCACAAGCTCTCGACGCGTCCAGAGGCAAGATGTGGCGGCAATCTAAGTGGTGCAAATCTGATATTAATGCGCACCTGGCGATATCTGGAAACCACTAGTCTTCCCTGCTGTCATCGCTAGGATTCCAGAGTGTTGGTCTGTCACTAACCACAGACCGCTACACGTACAGCCCATCGGAGCTTTCAAAGTACGTTGACGCGTGGAGAACATTTCCTCCCCCTTGGTCTTTTCCGCGCCGGCTCTCTCTCTCTCTCTCTCTCTCTCTCTCTCTCTCTCTCTCTCTCTCTCTCTCTCTCTCTCTCTCTCTCTCTCTCTCTCACCACTTTACCAGACGCCTGAAAAGGAATTCTACACGTTGGTGCTCCTAGCCAAGAGGACGTGAAGCATCCGCTAACTGCCTCAACCTTTTTAAGACCTAAGAATGCGTAAAAGGACCCAGAGTTGCTTTAGGGAAGTTTACAGGCCGGAAAAGCACAGGCACAAAGGCGGGGCAAAGATGCTCATAGGTTAGAACGGACGATGAAACCAACAGCCAGCACAGGCAAGGGAGATGAAGGTTTCTGTAGAACACTGGTAACCTCTTAGGCACGGCGTTGTGACGAACCACATGAATGGTTCGAGGACCAGAGGAACATCACACGATTGGTAGAGGACCATATATATATATATATATATATATATATATATATATATATATATATATATATATATATA
>NC_092291.1:13127826-13140326 GCF_036320965.1 Panulirus ornatus
CTCCAGGATTTACCGAGGACCGAACGAGCGGTACAGTGTAGGGGTGAAAACCAAATGAATACCTAGTTAAACTATGATGAAATAAGCTTTCATAAACTATGCTATGATAAACTAAGCTATGATAAACCAAGCTACGATAAAACAAGCTGTGTTGAAATAAGCTATAATAAACTATGATAAAATAAGCTGTGGTGAACTATGAAAAAAATAAGCCAAGACGAAAGCTGAAAGTGGAAATTAAAGCACAACGAGTCTGCTGGTCGTCTAAGGAGCGGTTGTGGAACGGGATTGTGAGCATACATGAGAGTGGTCAGGAGAAGCTGGTCTCTCCTGGAAGGGTGACTGGAGACAATAAGTCTCGATAGGCTTTGTCGATAGGCTTTTCCACGTAACCCTTAGGGTTACGTGGAAGAGGCACATCTGAACCGAAGGCGTGTGTCCTAAGGATTTGCGTCTCCAAAAATGGCTAGGCTAAAGTGAGGTGGAGAAGGGTGTTCCCACGGGGATGACTGGAGAGTGGAAATCTCCTTAAACTGTCCCCCAAACAGTCTCCAAAGCAAGTCTACAAGCGGAGGGGTAACAAGGGAAGAAAAGTTTCTGAAAAAAAAAAAAAAGAGTACTACATCCGAGGGAAGCCACCATCTCGGCCGCCTCTCAGGGACTGGGTTGGTACACCGGTGCAGCTAAGTTGCTTCAAGATTTACACCAACAAGGGAGTTATTTTTTTTTTTTCTTTTCTGAAGGGCAAAGTTTTGAAGGTGGGTGAGTGTGGCGACGACGGAAGGAGAGGAGCAAGAACGGCTGCGTGTCCCTCACAACAGACCAGAGAAAAACTGATAAAATTATTTGATACACCCTCGCTAAAGGTGACTTTCCACCCGCTTTGTAGCCACATGCAAGCGTAGTCCGGTAACACCCATATATATATATATATAGTTCTGGCGTTACCCAAGACGTCTTTCCAGAGACCTCTGCAGCCTAAGGCTGCGCTACTTCCAGTAGCAGGGAAATTTGGACTCCTTTTGAGTGTGAAAGTTCTTTGGTGAAAGTTCTTTGATGAGACACAATCTCTCTCTCTCTCTCTCTCTCTCTCTCTCTCTCTCTCTCTCTCTCTCTCTCTCTCTCTCTCTCTCTCTCTCTCTCTCCCATCAAGTGAAGCAGCCCCGACAAAGATGGAACACGACATTTGCTCTGACACAAATTTCTGAGGTTATACAGCGAGGTTTCAGACCACACTTTAAACACGACAAATGGGGACGACAGCTGTAGACAGCCTGAATGCGACACAATGACAGAAAGATGTCGAAAAGCGAGAATCATCGAGGAACGGGCGACTGTGGCATGCAGAGATGGGAGGGAGGGAGTAAAAGTGGTTCTGACTCGGACAAAGAAGGACGAAGACAGAAAACACAAACCTCCACAAAAGCCAGCGGAGGAGAAAGAGGCCACCGTCCCGTACAAACACATGCTCAAGCCGACACCGACCATAACAATAATGCTGGGGGGACACTCCGAGAATGCTATTGGCGGCAACCGCTTTGACAAGGAAATGTAGGGGAAGGACGGTACATGGGGGAAAGCCATACATAACGAAAGTACAGGTGGCCTACGGTGAAGCTATCTGCTGGAGGACAGTGATAGTATATCTATATAGATGGAGACAGGGTACTAAAGAAGGGCGGAGATGAACGGGAAGGAGCTAAGGGAAATGAAGTGTTGAGGACAGAGGAGGGTAAAGGGAACGAGAGGTCAGCGCATGAAACAGATGAGAAAGATGGCGAAAAGAGTAAGTAAAGAGAACGGACTAAAATTAGGCAATGAAACGCATGACTCTAAGATGAAAAAAAGAAATGATGGGAGGGGCTAACAAGAGATGTAGATGGAAGAAAAAGGAAGATGAGAGGGGGGGGACAGTATGAGGCTTCAGGAAGGAAAAAAAAGATTAGACCAACACCCAACGAACTCAGGATGCCTCCACGGGACGTCCTCACCAAGGGGGGAACTCAATTACCACTGGGCCACAACTGAGCCATCTCCTTCCCAGCCCCATGGAAATATTTACCTACCTCCATGAAGAGCAGGGCCGCCATATGCCCACCCTGAGTATATATATACTCCACCTCAGATGAAACCGTGACACCGTGCTACTCACATATTTCCAGACACCGCACCAGACTAACTAGGGCGCGACGTTGGAGGAAACAGTCTAAATCTTCTACGGTCTTGGTACGCCCTTGATACTGCCGGTACAACTGCTGCAAGACACAAAGACGCAACGTGGAGGAATTAAGATGAGAGGTCGGGAAGTTTACTCTGGGGTGAATATAGGAGGTCTCTGAAGGAGTAAGAAATGGGGGTCAGGACGGAGGTCAGGGAGGTCAACAGAATGACTGGGTGAGGGGGTGCGAGTAAGATGGTCTAGTACACGAGTGTTGTTGGAGGATGATCACGGGGAATGGCTACACCGTCTGATGGGATACTGAAGTGCTCTATGATAGGGTAAGGAGACGGAGACTAGAAAAAAAAAAAAAAAAAAGGTGAGCAGAGGGTCCACAGGAAGGGAGGCATGGGAGTCTACAAGAAGAATTCTGAGAAGTCGACAGAGAGGACTAGTGGAGTGGGGGATCTCCTGGATGCCGAGTTGGTATATACATCAAGGACAGATGCTCTACAGGAGAATGGACGTCCACGGGATGGTGAGAAGACCCCAAAAGTGTGTGGGCTTCTACAAAATAACGAGAAGATCTAATGGTGGGTGAGAGGTGTGCAAGAGAGGCCTTCTGTAAGGCTGGGGGTGAAGCTTAAAGACAGTGAGGGGGTTAAAGACAAGAACTGGGTCGTGCAGAAGGCATAGAGGCGGGTTTCTAGCAGCAACAGTGGGGCGGCTGGCAGGCAGAGAGGAAGATGGTCGGTCGGGAGTCCCAGTAACCCGATTATCCTGCAGGTCGGCCGCTGGCGGGTCCCGACCCGAACCGACCTTTCATCGGCACTGTGGAGGCCGGGGTATTGATCAGGGCCAGATCGGTGAGGATAAGACAGAATTTGAGATCTCATGAAAAAGCTGAAGAAAAAAAAAACAATAATCTCGGACACTTTTATCGGGGATTTTTTTCCTCCAAGGACTGACATACGATTCAAGGAATAAACAAAGTGGATGCAGATCATCGCCCAACGGGAGAGGAAGAAACAGAAAAAGAGAAGAAACGAAATACGTCTTCGTCTACATTCTGTGCTCGGCTGGTGCTGATAACGGATATGATAGCCTCAATATCCACGTAAGAAAGAAAACGGCAAATGCGAATCAAACGAGATCGTTACAAGCAGTTTACACGGCGATGGACCAGCTGGGGAGATAGTCGTAAAGACTGAAATCATCAGAGGCTGTGTGAGGAGGGAGGCAAGCCGATGGAAAGCGGAGAACCAAGAAGCTGGATCGGTGAGCGGGAGTAAAGTCTCCTTAGCCTCAACCAGACAAAAGTCTTGGCGATGTGTGCACGCATTCATCACGACCAGAATTCTCTAAGACGGTCCCGTGATCTCTGAGATTTATGACGGTGCCAGAGGCGGAAAATTATAACGAGACAAATTCTGAATACAGGCGATTCTGCAAAATCAAACGTATTCGCGTATGCTAGTAAAGTGCGCGTACGCGTGGGTGCTGGTGTGTGTGTGTGTGTGTGTGTGTGTGTGTGTGTGTGTGTGTGTGTGTGTGTGTGTGTGTGTGTGAGTACATGAACCTTGGGACGTAAAGTGTATGAGGAAAGTGTGAGAGGAATATGCGTGGAGGAAATAGAAATGCATACTCAATAAACTACTGGCATGCTTCAATAACCCCACACAATATATCTTTACATTCTAGAACTCTAGTTTATTTCTCCACTTTATCTCTTCTGCCCAGCCTCTTCTTTCTCTTTTTCCCCCGAAATATCCCACCAATGGAGGGAGCGTAAGGAATGGGTGAGGTGCGAGAGCCCACATGGTCGCTTGGAGAACGCCATAGCTATACTTCGATCCTGCTTACGTACATACGTGAGGTTATCTGGTGGAGGACAGTACGTTGGAAAACCAGATAACAATAAAGCTAATGATCTACGACCAGGTTATCTACAGGAAGACAGTAACCATATCGTAAACTCCCTATCTAAGTGGATAGAGGGAGGCTAGTGAAGCATAAGGCTCCAAATTCCTTATCTTAGTAGATGGAGAGAGGATAGTAAAACAGAAGGCTCCCACTCTACCCATCCAAGAGATGGAGACAAGATAGTAAAGCGGAAGGCTCCTCCCCACCCATCACTCCCTCCGGCAGATTAACCAGCAGGAAAATAGTAATGAAGGAAAACCGTGAAGTAGTAGACGAGAAGAGAGAGAGAGAGAGAGAGAGAGAGAGAGAGAGAGAGAGAGAGAGAGAGAGAGAGAGAGAGAGAGAGAGAGAGAGAGAGAGAGAGAGAGAGAGAGAGAGAGACGCGTCTGTTTTGTGTCTACAGCGATTGTGTGAGTGCAGGTACCTATGTATACGTAGAGTATATAACAGCGTGTGTGTGTGTGTGTGTGTGTGTGTGTGTGTGTGTGTGTGTGTGTGTGTGTGTGTGTGTGTGTGTGTGTCCATCATAAAACAGGAATCCGCCGCCATTATCGTGCTTTACAGCAGTATTGGGAGGCGACCCTGGGAACTCACCTGGCCGGGGATGTCCAAGCCAAAACATTATGCCACAAGGGAGGTTTATAAGCCACCCCCTGTCGTAACACGACCAAGCAAACTCCCAATAAAACTTTCACAGCTAAACTTTGTATATACTTTCGCGCCGTAACCTTTGCCAGATATATATATATATATATATATATATATATATATATATATATATATATATATATATATATATATATAGTTTTTAGATCAGGTTGTAACCTCACCTTGAACACTATGGTGAGGCAACGCGGCTAAATCAGTCAAAACAACTCTTGAATGCCTCGAAAGCTTTATGCAGTACTTCTGGAAGATGAGGGATGATATACCACTTCTTCGGAGGAAATCCAAATAAATTCGACGTGTTCCAAAATTACTACAGTTGTACAGACCTGACTTGGAAACAGCAGATTTGACTTTGAAAAAAAAAATCCAAATATCACAGTATGTATATATGTATATATACACTGTATCAACTCACCGAGAAGAAAATCTTCGTACGTTCAATCAGGTCCAACTTTTGTACACTGCTATATTATAACTACAGACAAAGTCCCGAGAAAACTTTTAACAAGTCAAGTCTTTACACTTCTTAGGCCAAACCTGATGTGGGACGACCGAACGAAATTTCTACCCCGGTCGAAAAGTTTCACCTTCTCGGCAACGTGCGCGCGCGAGGGATTTCGGATAAAAGTTGGGGTAAGTCCAGCCAGGCCTTGTGTATATGTACTGTGTGGCGCCGCCGTTACGAGCTGAGGCGAGGTCCACCCTAAACTCCTCCATGGTCCCAACTTTTACGCACACTTCTCCGTAGCTTGACCGACGATATCCATAAAATAAATCTGACCGGAACCCACCCCCACCCCATCCCCCCACACACACACACACACACACACACACACACACACACACACACACACACACACACACACAAGAAAAAAAGTTTGGTCGTTTCTAGCGCACTTACCCCCACCCGAGAAGATCCAAATGAAAGGTCTGGGCTGGGGGCCGAAGTTTATGTACTGGCGTGGCAGTTCCATCAACCCCATAAAGTGGGTTGCGGTCATCGATGCTGCCGGAGAGAGTATAATTCTACAGGTTCCTCGGTGCCTTGTGTGTCTCGATCTTTGACTCGTCGGTCAATCATGGGAGACGAGCGGGGAATGAGCGTGTAAGGGCTGCTGCTGGAGGAGCCACTCACACTTACTACCACACATATGGTACACGACAGGAAATACTGAGAGAGCGATTGAGAGTCGTCTTCTTGAGTACACGACCATTTACGAGTGGAACACGAAAAGAAAAAGGAAAATATGACACACTACTTTAAGATAGAGAAGAGAACGAAAACAAGAGAGAGACAGTGAGAACTACTAGACGGTCACAAAAGAGACTATACAGACAGAGGACAGTAGACAGGCAGTACTGGAGACAGCTCAATGAGCTGGTTGATTAAGGGCGTGTAGTCGGTCCTTTTGAGGCAGACGACGCCCCACAGAACCCAACTAAGCGTCCTGGTCAGGAGGGGTCCCCCTGTCGCATAATCACGTCGTAATTACACCAGTGTCATAATTACGACACGTAATCATCTCCCGGCGCTCCATAAAGATGCCAGTGACCACAATCGGTGCTATAATAACAGCATAATAAGAAAACCCGAACAAACACATTACCTCTACGTAAACTAACAGTGTTTAACACGCACTCAAAAACAGACGTCATGATGGTACCATCTATACCACGACGGATAGCGAGGAAACCCTCTCGTGAACGCCAAAGCATACGACGAAAAAGACAAAACAGAAACAGTCCGCTGAAGAATGTAAATCCAAAATACAGGAGGATACAACAGTCTCCAGGGCATTCAACAGCAGGGTACACAAACAGCGGATGGTGGGGGGAAAAAGCCAAGCCCAGAGCCAACCAAGATAAATGGAAGCGTTTTAATGAATTACCTGGAATTTACCAAGAGAGGCGTTTGGGAGTCCTTCCCCCTGGCCCCCCGGAGCCACCTCCAAGCCGGTACCCACTCCCACCCTCAAAAAGAGAGAGAAAAAAAAAAAAGCTGCCTCTCCTAACAACATGGTGTTCTCCTCTTCTTTTTACTTAAGTGGGAAAGAAAATTTGTCGCGCCCGCCATAATTTTGGCAACGACAGCGACAAAAACCCACGAAGGACGGTACGAACCGCTTTCCGTCGACTGTAAATCGACTAAATATTTTTATTACCTATTCCATCATTCACTTTTTCCCCGACAGACCACAAACCAATCTACACACAAAAGTGTTGCCACCAACCGTGAAACAATTATTGAAGGCTGCATTCTTCTGTTTTCTCATCTATCAAACTATATATATATATATATATATATATATATATATATATATATATATATATATATATATATATATATATATATATATATATATATAAATATACATACATACATAAATGTGTGTGTGTGTGTGTGTGTGTGTGTGTGTGTGTGTGTGCGTGTATTACCAGACACCGCCAGCTCGAGGTAACACCATGAGTAAAAAGTCACCTTTGGCGAGGCTGTATCATAAGGGATACAGTCTCGTTAAAGAACTTCCCGATGCAAAGGAGTTCGCATTCCCCTGCTACTGGAAGTTGCGCAGCTTTGAACTGCTGGAGCCGTTATTACAGAAAATGATCCAGGATAACACCGGAACTCTCTCAGAGAGAGGTCCTGGAATGGTTATATATATATATATATATATATATATATATATATATATATATATATATATATATATATATATATATATATATATATATATATATATATATATATATATATATATATTCCTTCTATTCCACAGGGAAATGAAACATGATAAGTTCCCAAGTGCACTTTCGTGTAATGATCACATCATCAGCAGAGATACAAGAAAGAAATATAAGTCAGTTTATATACAAGGAAGAGACTGACTGTTACATTTCTTTCTTGTATCGCCCCTGATGATGGGATCATTACACGAAAGTGCACTTGGGAACTTATCGCGTTTCATTACCCGCCTTGGATTAGAAGGAATTTAACTTGATCACACGGTCAATTGTCATCTTTTCCAATATATATATATATATATATATATATATATATATATATATATATATATATATATATATATATATATATATATATATATATATATATATATTCATTTATCTATTTACTTTTTATACTTTGTCGCTGTATCCCGGGTTAGCGAGGTAGCGCAAGGAAACAGACGAAAGAATGGCCCAACCCACCCACATACACACGTATATACATACACGTCCACATACGCACATGTACATACCTATACATTTCAACGTATACATATACATACATACAAAGACATATACATATATACACATGTACATAATTCATACTTGCTGTCTTTATTCAATCCCCTCTCCCCGCACGCGCGCGAGGTAGCGCTAGGAAAAGACAACAAAAGACCACATTCGTTCACACTCAGTCTCTAGCTGTCATGTATAATGCACCGAAACCACAGCTCCCTTTCCACATCCAGACACACACACACACACACACACACACACACACACACACACACACACACACACTAAACTCATCACAGCTTCGCGCAATTTCGGCAGGAAGAATGAGGAGGAAAACATTTGGTTGATAACTGCGGCGGGACACACACTGACCCGCGCGACTGTTATTCTTACCCCTGAGGACCTCATCCTGGGAGAGAAAAATTAGAGCCGCTCGCCTCACGCCGGGGGGGGAACGGCCATTTACCACGGTCTTCTTTTTCTTTTTTTCCCTCCCAGTCTCTCTACGCTCCTCTATATACACCAGGAGAGAGACGAAAAAAATAATAGGCTGGTTTGCACTGCATGGCTTGACGGTCTTATCTGCCAAAGTTCTTTTCTTTTTCCTGTTTTTTTTTCTGTCGTTAATATTTCTTCTTTCCTTCTTATCACCGTCTGCTGATTTCTACGTTCCTGAATGTCGCTGATCTAATCCGTGGGAAAATTCTGGGTTCATGCCGTGCCATCCACCCTCTGATCTAGCAGCCTGTTGGTGCATGCCTGCATAACCCTTTCCTGCGTCGGTCAAAAATGAATGCCTCTCATGAATCCCCAAATTTCCATAACTATTCCAATTCACATCACCAAATGTAATCATAATCACTGGTGACTTCCTCTACGTTGAAGGCGTAGTAGGCTTGAGAGAACTGGTAGAATATAAGCACAAAATATATAGAATTATTCTAAATATCTTACAAAAAAAAATAACAATGAGAAACAAAGGATCCAAATCGGAATTTACGATCTTGCGTTCTCCTTGACAGCACGGTGTACCGAACTCCGCTCGAAAAGCATTCTCTATTGTGCCGACGGGCGTGGAAGGCTTGTGAAATACAACCACTGAAACAGGGACGCGCACCGCGTACGTCAGGCGAGGCCAGGACCCGAGAATGTTCAACTCCCTGACGGTAGGGCATCGTGCACACACACACATCACCGATCGCCCCCGAGGTAAACTTCAGTGATTTACTGGACGAGTATATTGGTGTTAGTGAGCATCCGGGTTTGGGGGAAATGCTGTGTAAGCCTATGTGAGTCTCCTCGGCCTAGAAAGAGCCGAACTAATCAGCAGGGCAACAGTACTACTACGTTCCGTTCCCCGCGTGAGCTGTGTAGACGAGCCGGCAGACCCACCGTAAGATATAGTTACGGCTTGGGTATCCGTTAAGGGCAGACGTGGAGACCATTTCTAATATTTCACGAAGAAATTTTACTCTGGCACGCGACCCCGCACTGCATCGGTTTCTAATTTTACCAGACTCACAGTCAATACTTATCTGAGAGAAAAAAAGGGGAAGAAAAAAGAGAAAAAAGCGTGTTTGGAAGAAATTACGAAAAACAATTAAAGAGTAAGTTCCTAATGGCCGACGCTAGGAAAGCCACTCTAGAATTACTGCTCGGATCGGGTGTTTCTGGATCTTCCATTCGCTGACCCCTCCCTTAATGGACTCATAAAAAATGCTGGGATTATGTGTGACCTGTGTAACGCCAGCTGGGTGTCTGGTAGCTCGGAGGAGGAGAAAGCGTGGCCCAGGGACTGGCGTGGTCCAGGGATGGTTTGTGAGGACGGGTGTGGTCCAGGGATGGTTTGTGGTCCACGGACTGGTATGGTCCAAGGATGGTTTGTGGTCCAGGGACGGGTGTGGTCCAGGGATGGTTTGTGGTTCACGGAGTGGTGAAGTCCAGGGATGGTTTGTGGTCCAGGGACGGGTGTGGTGCAGGCGTGAGATGCTGGATACAGTATGGTTCAGGACGAAAGCGTGGCTCGCGGACCGGTCGACCCAAGGAGAGACGAGTCTGCACAGCGGTGCGCTCTAGAATTAGGTGTGGCGAAACGCCACGCAGTTCTGGTTTAGGTGTGATGGAACAAGAGACAAGCGTGGCTCATGGGAGAAATACGGCCCATGAGAAGATGCGGCGCAGAGTGAGGTATGGACTCAGACGAGGTGCGGCGCACGGTGAGGTGTGAAGACAATGCGAAGCCAGGAATGAAGTGTTGCCGAGGGAAATGTCACCCTGGAGCAGCAGGTGCAGTCTGGGTAGAGACGAAGACCAGGGGCATGGCATGACCTAGAGTGCGGGTGTGGTTTAGCTAGAGTCGGGTGTGCCTCAGGGAAGAGGCTTTATCCCAGTGTGAGGTGCCGCGACTCAGGTCCGGTGTGGTGGTGTAGTGTGGTGTGGTGCGTGGCTGCGGCCGCCAAGTGCGCCAGCAATAAATCTTCGTTTCACTAACCCAGTTTTCTCTCAAGATGAAAATCCTCCAAACTCATCTACCGGAGTCGAGTATTTCATCATGCCTCTCCTCAAATCTGGAGCTGCTGGGTGATTCAAGTGAGTGTTTTATCCTCGCGGCAGCACAAGGGTTCTGGCGGGATTACAGCAAATCCTCATCCAGTAAAAAGCTCTGGTGATGGACAAGATTCTTAGATTTCTTTTATGAATAAATCTATTTCACTACCAACCACTATATCACATTCATCCTGCTAACTTTTTCACATGCTATCTGTTGTGATTATGTTCAAGCACCTACAGCGAACTTCACACACGCACGAAGTCATCTCCTGCCTCTCAACTGTCAGAATAGCTTTTATATACATTTTCTGCAGTCATTACACTCCTCTCCTGGTCTCGTAGATTGTTCTTTATATCCACAACTTTCGTGCTGAGACAGTATTTCTGAACCTCGATCCTGGCTCATTCTTTTTTTCTCTTGGTTTCGAGTCGTGTCCTCTGGTTATCCGGTTCTCATCCGCTTCAAAGAACTGTTCGGTGACCACATGAACAAAATCACAGAGGAACTTAGAAAGTTGTAATCATGTCCCCTCTTGCCTTTCTGCCTTCTGGTTTAGGAGCCCTGACGTATGCAGCTTTTAAAAGCTCCCCTTTACCTGCAATTCAGGGTAGAATTCGTATTGCCTGTCCCTGGACGATCTCCATTAATTCTTTATCTTTTTGAGTGAAGCGAGCAAGTAGGTGACGCATATTCCAAACTGGGTCAACCTCAAGCTGTATATAACTTTCTGAAAATCATTAAGTACCTATCACTCTCATCTGCCTCCTCCAGCACCTTGGATTTCTGCCGAAACACAATGCTCTAAGTTAACCCCTCAAAATCCCTCACTGATATATTCCTTAATGTGTACTAACTGCTAAGTAATAACCATAGTTATCCCTCAATTCAATGCCTCCCATCTCCGGAACTTGTGCCCCACCTGAATTTCATAAGGTACGGATCTAACCAGACCTGAAACATGTCTACGTCTTTCGAAAGTCAATGAAAGCTAGAATATTCCTTACTTCCCTCAAGAGTTCTGAATCATTCGCAAATAACCCAAATCCCTCCGGCAAGTCGTCAACATAGACACATAACAGCAGTCCCAGGGTCGAACCCCGCGGGACATCACTGATTACCACAGCGTGGTATCAAAACTATAGCTGGACGTGCTGCTCGTTTCTTGTCCACCAGATAATTGATGACCCAGAGGAGCACGGAGCCTTTAGAAAGCTCCTGAGTAACACCAGGACTCTTTCATACGGCTCAGTTCTGGGATAATTATGAATAAATGTGTGTGTGTGTGTGTGTGTGTGTGTGTGTGTGTGTGTGTGTGTGTGTGTGTGTGCGCGCGCGCGCGCTACTGGACTCCGCCTCCGAGTGGCTTACCAACCTAAATATCTTAAAGTCCACAGCATTTCTATTATCCTTACATGTTCCCAAGAACGAAGGAGTCCGACACCTTAAAAGGCATTCGCGGAGCAGACTTCACACACCGTCTACAATTTCCTACAGAGAGGGTGGTGTAGCGCATGTCTGGGACCTCTGATAATGAAGAGGAGCCGCAGGAGGCCAGCAGACCCAGGAGCAAATGTTATGATGTAGTGAGAACCGTAATGTTGATAGATGAGTTCTCCCGGTGCGGCTGCGGCTGTGCGTCACACTAGATCATACTAGCCAGCAACACCTCGTGCCACACGGTCTGGAAACTGTATCATATACACTGCGTTTTCACCCACGAATTTTTCCACCTCGTTCACGCTGCAGCAGCTCTGCGATTGATCCGAAATTTGTTAATTGAAATTGTCCGGTGCCTCTTCTGTTCCTCTGATGGGATGGGATTTTTCACCCTTTTGAGTTCGACGGTGCGACACTTCGGTGTGTTGCCGCGATCTGTGACCTGGCTCTCATCTAAAGGTCAGGTCAAGGGGCCAGGTCACCGTGCCCAAGGCTCGTAATGCCGTGCTCACGGGCCGTCCG